>NW_026117671.1:0-15388 GCF_001640805.2 Lates calcarifer
TATCCAGTTTGCTTTCATGTTCCATACACTTTCTGTTGATATTTTGGACAGTGTCATTTGATGTGATATTCATTGTACTTTGATGTCCCATCCAGTTTCCTTTGATGTTTTTTTCCACTGTCCTTTGATGTCCCAATTTCCTGTCATGTTTTTTTCCAGTGTCCTTTGATGTCCCATCCAGTGTCCTTTGATCTTTTGTCCACTTTCCTTTAATGTTTCGTCAGTTTTCCTTTTATGTTTTATCCAATGTGCTTTCATGTCTATCCAGCTTCCTTTGATGTTTTATAGTGTCCTTTGATTTTTCTTCAATTTTCTTTGATGTTTTTTCCACTGTCCTTTGATGTCCAACCAGTTTCCTGTCATGTTTTTCCCAGCAGTGTCCTTTGATGTCTAATCAGTTTCCTTTGATGTTTCTTCAAAATGCCTTTGATGTTTTTTCCACTGTCCTTTGATGTCTTATCCAGTTTCTTTGATGTCTCATCCAGTTTCCTTTGATGTTTTTTTCACTGTCCTTTGATGTCTAATCAGTTTCCTTTGATGTTTGTGTGTGTGTGTGTGTGTGTGGAGGGGGGTGGCAGAGCAGGGAGAGAGTCAGAGTCCAGGTGGTGTGTGTGTGTGTGTTGGGGGGGCAGAGCAGGGAGAGAGTTCAGCGTCCTGACAGCCTGGTGGACGAAGCTGTCCCGCAGTCTGCCGGTCCTGGCCCGCAGGCTCTGCAGTCTCCTCCCCGATGGCAGCAGGCTGAAGAGGCTGTGTGACGGGTGAGTGGGGTCTCTCGCAATGCAAAGGGTTTTGCGGGTGAGGCGAGAGGTGTAGAGGTCTTGGAGGGAGGGGAGAGAAGCGCCGACGATCTTCTCAGCTGCTCTCACGATGCGCTGGAGGTTCTTCCTGCAGGACATGGAGCAGGTGCCGTACCACACGGTGATGCTGCTGGTCAGGACGCTCTCGATGGTGCCTCTGTAGAAGATGTGCATGATGGGAGCCGGGGCTCTAGCTTTCCTCAGTTTGCGGAGGAAGTAGAGGCGCTGGTTCGCTTTCTTGGCCAGTGATGTGGTGTTGGTGGTCCAGGAGAGGTCCTCAGTGACGTGCACACCCAGGAATTTGGTGCTGCTCACCCTCTCCACCATAGCACCATTGATGGTCAAAGGGGCATGCTGGGGGCATCTTCTCCTGAAGTCCACAACAATCTCCTTCGTCTTCTCCACGTTCAGAGAGAGATTGTTGTGTTCACACCACAAGGCCAGGCGGCTCACCTTGCTCCTGTAATCTGTCTCGTCCTTGTTGCTAATGAGACCTACCACAGTTGTGTCATCGGCGAACTTGACGAGGAGGTTGGAGCTGTGCGACGGTGTGCAGTCGTGGGTCAGCAGAGTGAAGAGGAGGGGGCTCAGCACACATCCTTGGAGGGCTCCCATGTTCAGTGTGGTGGTGTTGAATGTGTTTCTGCCGACCTGAACTGCCTGAGGTCTCCCCGTCAGGAAGTCCAGCAGCCAGTTGCACAGTGAGGTGTTTAATCCCAGCTGGTCCACTTTTGTCCACTGTCCTTCCCTTTGATGTTTGTTCCAGTGTCCTTTGATGTCCATCCAGTGTCCTTTGATTTCTTATCCAGTATCCTTTGATGTTTCCTTTGATGTTGATCCTTTGATGTTTCTTCAACATGCCTTTGATGTTATTTCCACTGTCCTTTGATCTCCATCCAGATTCCTTTGAAGTATTTCACAGTGTCCTTTGATGTTTTATCCACAGTAATTTCATGTCTATCCAGTTTCCATTGATGTTTCGTTTGATGTTGATCCTTTGATGTTTCTTCAATATGCCTTTGATGTTATTTCCACTGTCCTTTGATCTCCATCCAGATTCCTTTGAAGTTTTTCAGTGTCCTTTGATGTCCCATCCAGCGTCCTTTGATGTTTTATCCAGTGTCCTTTGATGTTTCTACTCATTTTCCTTTGATGTTTTATCCACTGTGCTTTCATATCTATCAAGTTTCCTTTGATAATTTTGACAGTGTCCTTTGATGTCCCATCCAGTGTCCTTTGATGTCCTATCCTTTGATGTTTCCTTTGATGTTGATCCTTTGATGTTTCTTCAACATGCCTTTGATGTTATTTCCACTGTCCTTTGATCTCCATCCAGATTCCTTTGAAGTATTTCACAGTGTCCTTTGATGTTTTATCCATAATTTCATGTCTATCCAGTTTCCATTGATGTTTCGTTTGATGTTGATCCTTTGATGTTTCTTTATGCCTTTGATGTTATTTCCACTGTCCTTTGATCTCCATCCAGATTCCTTTGAAGTTTTTCAGTGTCCTTTGATGTCCCATCCAGCGTCCTTTGATGTTTTATCCAGTGTCCTTTGATGTTTCTACTCATTTTCCTTTGATGTTTTATCCACTGTGCTTTCATATCTATCAAGTTTCCTTTGATAATTTTGACAGTGTCCTTTGATGTCCCATCCAGTGTCCTTTGATGTCCAACCAGTTTCCTTTGATGTTTCTTCAAAATGCATTTGATGTTTTTTACACTGTCATTTGATGTCCATCCAGTTTTCTGTCATGTTATTTCCAGTGTCCTTACATGTCCCATCCAGTGTCCTTTGATGTTTTATCCCGTGTCCTTTGATGTTTCTTCAGTTTTCCATTGATGTTCTTTCCACTGTCCTTTGATGTCCATCCAATTTCCTGTCATGTTTTTCCACTGTCCTTTGATGTCCATCCAATTTCCTGTCATGTTTTTCCAAATGTCCCATCCAATTTCCTTTGATGTTTCATCCATTGTCCTTTGATGTTTCTTCAATATGACTTTGATGTTTGTTCCTGTCCTTTGATGTCCATCCAAATTTTCCTTTGATGTTTTATCCAGTGTCCTTTGAAGTCCCATACATTGTCCTTTGATGTCCCATCCAGTGTACTTTGATGTCCTTTGATGTCCATCCAGTTTTATTTTTTTTTTTTCAACATGCCTTTGATGTTTTTTCCACTGTCCTTTTATGTCTATCCATTTCCATTGATGTTTTTTCAATGTCCGTTGATGTCCCATCAAGTGTCCTTTTATGTTTTTTCCAGTGGACTTTGACTTCACATTCATTATCCTTTGATGGTTTATCCAGTGTCCTTTGAAGTCCCATACATTGTCCTTGATGTTTTATCCAGTGTCCTTTGAAGTCTCATCCAGTGTCCTTTGACATTTTAGACAGTGTCCTTTGATGTTTTATCCCATGTCCTTTGATCTTTTCTACACTGTCCTTTGATGTTTCTTCAATTTTCCTTTGATGTATCTTTCCACTGCCCTTTGATGTCCATCCAGTTTCATTTGATGTTTTTCCCAGTGTCCGTTGGTCTCCCATCCAGTGTCCTTTGATATTTTGGACAGTTTCCTTTGATGTGATATACATTGTCCTTTGATGTCCCATTCAGTGTCCTTTGATGTTTTATCCAGTTTGCTTTCATGTTCCATACACTTTCTGTTGATATTTTGGACAGTGTCATTTGATGTGATATTCATTGTACTTTGATGTCCCATCCAGTTTCCTTTGATGTTTTTTCCACTGTCCTTTGATGTCCATCCAATTTCCTGTCATGTTTTTTTCCAGTGTCCTTTGATGTCCCATCCAGTGTCCTTTGATCTTTTGTCCACTTTCCTTTAATGTTTCGTCAGTTTTCCTTTTATGTTTTATCCAATGTGCTTTCATGTCTATCCAGCTTCCTTTGATGTTTTATACAGTGTCCTTTGATTTTTCTTCAATTTTCTTTTGATGTTTTTTCCACTGTCCTTTGATGTCCAACCAGTTTCCTGTCATGTTTTTCCCAGCAGTGTCCTTTGATGTCTAATCAGTTTCCTTTGATGTTTCTTCAAAATGCCTTTGATGTTTTTTCCACTGTCCTTTGATGTCTTATCCAGTTTCTTTGATGTCTCATCCAGTTTCCTTTGATGTTTTTTTCACTGTCCTTTGATGTCTAATCAGTTTCCTTTGATGTTTGTGTGTGTGTGTGTGTGGAGGGGGGTGCAGAGCAGGGAGAGAGTCAGAGTCCAGGTGGTGTGTGTGTGTGTGTTGGGGGGGCAGAGCAGGGAGAGAGTTCAGCGTCCTGACAGCCTGGTGGACGAAGCTGTCCCGCAGTCTGCCGGTCCTGGCCCGCAGGCTCTGCAGTCTCCTCCCCGATGGCAGCAGGCTGAAGAGGCTGTGTGACGGGTGAGTGGGGTCTCTCGCAATGCAAAGGGTTTTGCGGGTGAGGCGAGAGGTGTAGAGGTCTTGGAGGGAGGGGAGAGAAGCGCCGACGATCTTCTCAGCTGCTCTCACGATGCGCTGGAGGTTCTTCCTGCAGGACATGGAGCAGGTGCCGTACCACACGGTGATGCTGCTGGTCAGGACGCTCTCGATGGTGCCTCTGTAGAAGATGTGCATGATGGGAGCCGGGGCTCTAGCTTTCCTCAGTTTGCGGAGGAAGTAGAGGCGCTGGTTCGCTTTCTTGGCCAGTGATGTGGTGTTGGTGGTCCAGGAGAGGTCCTCAGTGACGTGCACACCCAGGAATTTGGTGCTGCTCACCCTCTCCACCATAGCACCATTGATGGTCAAAGGGGCATGCTGGGGGCATCTTCTCCTGAAGTCCACAACAATCTCCTTCGTCTTCTCCACGTTCAGAGAGAGATTGTTGTGTTCACACCACAAGGCCAGGCGGCTCACCTTGCTCCTGTAATCTGTCTCGTCCTTGTTGCTAATGAGACCTACCACAGTTGTGTCATCGGCGAACTTGACGAGGAGGTTGGAGCTGTGCGACGGTGTGCAGTCGTGGGTCAGCAGAGTGAAGAGGAGGGGGCTCAGCACACATCCTTGGAGGGCTCCCATGTTCAGTGTGGTGGTGTTGAATGTGTTTCTGCCGACCTGAACTGCCTGAGGTCTCCCCGTCAGGAAGTCCAGCAGCCAGTTGCACAGTGAGGTGTTTAATCCCAGCTGGTCCACTTTTGTCCACTGTCCTTCCCTTTGATGTTTGTTCCAGTGTCCTTTGATGTCCATCCAGTGTCCTTTGATTTATCCTTTGATGTTTCCTTTGATGTTGATCCTTTGATGTTTCTTCATGATGTTATTTCCACTGTCCTTTGATCTCCATCCAGATTCCTTTGAAGTATTTCACAGTGTCCTTTGATGTTTTATCCACAGTAATTTCATGTCTATCCAGTTTCCATTGATGTTTCGTTTGATGTTGATCCTTTGATGTTTCTTCAATATGCCTTTGATGTTATTTCCACTGTCCTTTGATCTCCATCCAGATTCCTTTGAAGTTTTTCAGTGTCCTTTGATGTCCCATCCAGCGTCCTTTGATGTTTTATCCAGTGTCCTTTGATGTTTCTACTCATTTTCCTTTGATGTTTTATCCACTGTGCTTTCATATCTATCAAGTTTCCTTTGATAATTTTGACAGTGTCCTTTGATGTCCCATCCAGTGTCCTTTGATGTCCAACCAGTTCCTTTGATGTTTCCTTTGATGTTGATCCTTTGATGTTTCTTCAACATGCCTTTGATGTTTTTCCACTGTCCTTTGATCTCCATCCAGATTCCTTTGAAGTATTTGTGTCCTTTGATGTTTTATCCACAGTAATTTCATGTCTATCCATTTTCCATTGATGTTTTTTCAATGTCCGTTGATGTCCCATCAAGTGTCCTTTTATGTTTTTTCCAGTGGACTTTGACTTCACATTCATTATCCTTTGATGGTTTATCCAGTGTCCTTTGAAGTCCCATACATTGTCCTTTGATGTTTTATCCAGTGTCCTTGAAGTCTCATCCAGTGTCCTTTGACATTTTAGACAGTGTCCTTTGATGTTTTATCCCATGTCCTTTGATCTTTTCTACACTGTCCTTTGATGTTTCTTCAATTTCCTTGATGTATCTTTCCACTGCCCTTTGATGTCCATCCAGTTTCATTTGATGTTTTTTCCAGTGTCCGTTGGTCTCCATCCAGTGTCCTTTGATATTTTGGACAGTTTCCTTTGATGTGATATACATTGTCCTTTGATGTCCCATTCAGTGTCCTTTGATGTTTTATCCAGTTTGCTTTCATGTTCCATACACTTTCTGTTGATATTTTGGACAGTGTCATTTGATGTGATATTCATTGTACTTTGATGTCCCATCCAGTTTCCTTTGATGTTTTTTCCACTGTCCTTTGATGTCCATCCAATTTCCTGTCATGTTTTTTCCAGTGTCCTTTGATGTCCCATCCAGTGTCCTTTGATCTTTTGTCCACTTTCCTTTAATGTTTCGTCAGTTTTCCTTTTATGTTTTATCCAATGTGCTTTCATGTCTATCCAGCTTCCTTTGATGTTTTATACAGTGTCCTTTGATTTTTCTTCAATTTTCTTTTGATGTTTTTTCCACTGTCCTTTGATGTCCAACCAGTTTCCTGTCATGTTTTTCCCAGCAGTGTCCTTTGATGTCTAATCAGTTTCCTTTGATGTTTCTTCAAAATGCCTTTGATGTTTTTTTCCACTGTCCTTTGATGTCTTATCCAGTTTCTTTGATGTCTCATCCAGTTTCCTTTGATGTTTTTTTCACTGTCCTTTGATGTCTAATCAGTTTCCTTTGATGTTTGTGTGTGTGTGTGTGTGGAGGGGGGTGGCAGAGCAGGGAGAGAGTCAGAGTCCAGGTGGTGTGTGTGTGTGTGTTGGGGGGCAGAGCAGGGAGAGAGTTCAGCGTCCTGACAGCCTGGTGGACGAAGCTGTCCCGCAGTCTGCCGGTCCTGGCCCGCAGGCTCTGCAGTCTCCTCCCCGATGGCAGCAGGCTGAAGAGGCTGTGTGACGGGTGAGTGGGGTCTCTCGCAATGCAAAGGGTTTTGCGGGTGAGGCGAGAGGTGTAGAGGTCTTGGAGGGAGGGGAGAGAAGCGCCGACGATCTTCTCAGCTGCTCTCACGATGCGCTGGAGGTTCTTCCTGCAGGACATGGAGCAGGTGCCGTACCACACGGTGATGCTGCTGGTCAGGACGCTCGATGGTGCCTCTGTAGAAGATGTGCATGATGGGAGCCGGGGCTCTAGCTTTCCTCAGTTTGCGGAGGAAGTAGAGGCGCTGGTTCGCTTTCTTGGCCAGTGATGTGGTGTTGGTGGTCCAGGAGAGGTCCTCAGTGACGTGCACACCCAGGAATTTGGTGCTGCTCACCCTCTCCACCATAGCACCATTGATGGTCAAAGGGGCATGCTGGGGCATCTTCTCCTGAAGTCCACAACAATCTCCTTCGTCTTCTCCACGTTCAGAGAGAGATTGTTGTGTTCACACCACAAGGCCAGGCGGCTCACCTTGCTCCTGTAATCTGTCTCGTCCTTGTTGCTAATGAGACCTACCACAGTTGTGTCATCGGCGAACTTGACGAGGAGGTTGGAGCTGTGCGACGGTGTGCAGTCGTGGGTCAGCAGAGTGAAGAGGAGGGGGCTCAGCACACATCCTTGGAGGGCTCCCATGTTCAGTGTGGTGGTGTTGAATGTGTTTCTGCCGACCTGAACTGCCTGAGGTCTCCCCGTCAGGAAGTCCAGCAGCCAGTTGCACAGTGAGGTGTTTAATCCCAGCTGGTCCACTTTTGTCCACTGTCCTTCCCTTTGATGTTTGTTCCAGTGTCCTTTGATGTCCCATCCAGTGTCCTTTGATTTCTTATCCAGTATCCTTTGATGTTTCCTTTGATGTTGATCCTTTGATGTTTCTTCAACATGCCTTTGATGTTATTTCCACTGTCCTTTGATCTCCATCCAGATTCCTTTGAAGTATTTCACAGTGTCCTTTGATGTTTTATCCACAGTAATTTCATGTCTATCCAGTTTCCATTGATGTTTCGTTTGATGTTGATCCTTTGATGTTTCTTCAATATGCCTTTGATGTTATTTCACTGTCCTTTGATCTCCATCCAGATTCCTTTGAAGTTTTTCAGTGTCCTTTGATGTCCCATCCAGCGTCCTTTGATGTTTTATCCAGTGTCCTTTGATGTTTCTACTCATTTTCCTTTGATGTTTTATCCACTGTGCTTTCATATCTATCAAGTTTCCTTTGATAATTTTGACAGTGTCCTTTGATGTCCCATCCAGTGTCCTTTGATGTCCAACCAGTTTCCTTTGATGTTTCTTCAAAATGCATTTGATGTTTTTTACACTGTCATTTGATGTCCATCCAGTTTTCTGTCATGTTATTTCCAGTGTCCTTACATGTCCCATCCAGTGTCCTTTGATGTTTTATCCGTGTCCTTTGATGTTTCTTCAGTTTTCCATTGATGTTCTTTCCACTGTCCTTTGATGTCCATCCAATTTCCTGTCATGTTTTTCCACTGTCCTTTGATGTCCATCCAATTTCCTGTCATGTTTTTTCCAGTGTCCTTTAATGTCCCATCCAATTTCCTTTGATGTTTCATCCATTGTCCTTTGATGTTTCTTCAACATGACTTTGATGTTTGTTCCGCTGTCCTTTGATGTCCATCCAAATTTTCCTTTGATGTTTTATCCAGTGTCCTTTGAAGTCCCATACATTGTCCTTTGATGTCCCATCCAGTGTACTTTGATGTCCTTTGATGTCCATCCAGTTTTATTTTTTGTTTTTTCAACATGCCTTTGATGTTTTTTCCACTGTCCTTTGATGTCTATCCATTTTCCATTGATGTTTTTTCAATGTCCGTTGATGTCCCATCAAGTGTCCTTTTATGTTTTTTCCAGTGGACTTTGACTTCACATTCATTATCCTTTTGGTTTATCCAGTGTCCTTTGAAGTCCCATACATTGTTTGATGTTTTATCCAGTGTCCTTTGACATTTTAGACAGTGTCCTTTGATGTTTTATCCCATGTCCTTTGATCTTTTCTACACTGTCCTTTGATGTTTCTTCAATTTTCCTTTGATGTATCTTTCCACTGCCCTTTGATGTCCATCCAGTTTCATTTGATGTTTTTTCCAGTGTCCGTTGGTCTCCCATCCAGTGTCCTTTGATATTTTGGACAGTTTCCTTTGATGTGTACATTGTCCTTTGATGTCCCATTCAGTGTCCTTTGATGTTTTATCCAGTTTGCTTTGATGTTCCATACACTTTCTGTTGATATTTTGGACAGTGTCATTTGATGTGATATTCAGTGTACTTTGATGTCCCATCCAGTTTCCTTTGATGTTTTTTCCACTGTCCTTTGATGTCCATCCAATTTCCTGTCATGTTTTTTTCCAGTGTCCTTTGATGTCCCATCCATCCTTTTGATCTTTGTCCACTTTCCTTTAATGTTTCGTCAGTTTTCCTTTTATGTTTTATCCAATGTGCTTTCATGTCTATCCAGCTTCCTTTTTGATTTTTATACAGTGTCCTTTGATTTTTCTTCAATTTTCTTTTGATGTTTTTTCCACTGTCCTTTGATGTCCAACCAGTTTTCCTGTCATGTTTTTCCCAGTTTCCTTTGATGTTTCTTCAAAATGCCTTTGATTTTTTTCCACTGTCCTTTGATGTCTTATCCAGTTTCTTTGATGTCTCATCCAGTTTCCTTTGATGTTTTTTTCACTGTCCTTTGATGTCTAATCAGTTTCCTTTGATGTTTGTGTGTGTGTGTGTGTGTGGAGGGGGTGGCAGAGCAGGGAGAGAGTCAGAGTCCAGGTGGTGTGTGTGTGTGTGTGGGGGGGGCAGAGCAGGGAGAGAGTTCAGCGTCCTGACAGCCTGGTGGACGAAGCTGTCCCGCAGTCTGCCGGTCCTGGCCCGCAGGCTCTGCAGTCTCCTCCCCGATGGCAGCAGGCTGAAGAGGCTGTGTGACGGGTGAGTGGGGTCTCTCGCAATGCAAAGGGTTTTGCGGGTGAGGCGAGAGGTGTAGAGGTCTTGGAGGGAGGGGAGAGAAGCGCCGACGATCTTCTCAGCTGCTCTCACGATGCGCTGGAGGTTCTTCCTGCAGGACATGGAGCAGGTGCCGTACCACACGGTGATGCTGCTGGTCAGGACGCTCTCGATGGTGCCTCTGTAGAAGATGTGCATGATGGGAGCCGGGGCTCTAGCTTTCCTCAGTTTGCGGAGGAAGTAGAGGCGCTGGTTCGCTTTCTTGGCCAGTGATGTGGGTTGGTGGTCCAGGAGAGGTCCTCAGTGACGTGCACACCCAGGAATTTGGTGCTGCTCACCCTCTCCACCATAGCACCATTGATGGTCAAAGGGGCATGCTGGGGGCATCTTCTCCTGAAGTCCACAACAATCTCCTTCGTCTTCTCCACGTTCAGAGAGAGATTGTTGTGTTCACACCACAAGGCCAGGCGGCTCACCTTGCTCCTGTAATCTGTCTCGTCCTTGTTGCTAATGAGACCTACCACAGTTGTGTCATCGGCGAACTTGACGAGGAGGTTGGAGCTGTGCGACGGTGTGCAGTCGTGGGTCAGCAGAGTGAAGAGGAGGGGGCTCAGCACACATCCTTGGAGGGCTCCCATGTTCAGTGTGGTGGTGTTGAATGTGTTTCTGCCGACCTGAACTGCCTGAGGTCTCCCCGTCAGGAAGTCCAGCAGCCAGTTGCACAGTGAGGTGTTTAATCCCAGCTGGTCCACTTTTGTCCACTGTCCTTCCCTTTGATGTTTGTTCCAGTGTCCTTTGATGTCCCATCCAGTGTCCTTTGATTTCTTATCCAGTATCCTTTGATGTTTCCTTTGATGTTGATCCTTTGATGTTTCTTCAACATGCCTTTGATGTTATTTCCACTGTCCTTTGATCTCCATCCAGATTCCTTTGAAGTATTTCACAGTGTCCTTTGATGTTTTATCCACAGTAATTTCATGTCTATCCAGTTTCCATTGATGTTTCGTTTGATGTTGATCCTTTGATGTTTCTTCAATATGCCTTTGATGTTATTTCCACTGTCCTTTGATCTCCATCCAGATTCCTTTGAAGTTTTTCAGTGTCCTTTGATGTCCCATCCAGCGTCCTTTGATGTTTTATCCAGTGTCCTTTGATGTTTCTACTCATTTTCCTTTGATGTTTTATCCACTGTGCTTTCATATCTATCAAGTTTCCTTTGATAATTTTGACAGTGTCCTTTGATGTCCCATCCAGTGTCCTTTGATGTCAACCAGTATCCTTTGATGTTTCCTTTGATGTTGATCCTTTGATGTTTCTTCAACATGCCTTTGATGTTATTTCCACTGTCCTTTGATCTCCATCCAGATTCCTTTGAAGTATTTCACAGTGTCCTTTGATGTTTTATCCACAGTAATTTCATGTCTATCCAGTTTCCATTGATGTTTCGTTTGATGTTGATCCTTTGATGTTTCTTCAATATGCCTTTGATGTTATTTCCACTGTCCTTTGATCTCCATCCAGATTCCTTTGAAGTTTTTCAGTGTCCTTTGATGTCCCATCCAGCGTCCTTTGATGTTTTATCCAGTGTCCTTTGATGTTTCTACTCATTTTCCTTTGATGTTTTATCCACTGTGCTTTCATATCTATCAAGTTTCCTTTGATAATTTTGACAGTGTCTTTGATGTCCCATCCAGTGTCCTTTGATGTCCAACCAGTTTCCTTTGATGTTTCTTCAAAATGCATTTGATGTTTTTTACACTGTCATTTGATGTCCATCCAGTTTTCTGTCATGTTATTTCCAGTGTCCTTACATGTCCCATCCAGTGTCCTTTGATGTTTTATCCCGTGTCCTTTGATGTTTTCTTCAGTTTTCCATTGATGTTTCTTTCCACTGTCCTTTGATGTCCATCCAATTTCCTTTGATGTTTTCCATTGTCCTTTGATGTCCCATCCAATTTCCTTTGATGTTTCATCCATTGTCCTTTGATGTTTCTTCAACATGACTTTGATGTTTGTTCCGCTGTCCTTTGATGTCCATCCAAATTTTCCTTTGATGTTTTATCCAGTGTCCTTTGAAGTCCCATACATTGTCCTTTGATGTCCCATCCAGTGTACTTTGATGTCCTTTGATGTCCATCCAGTTTTATTTTTTGTTTTTTCAACATGCCTTTGATGTTTTTTCCACTGTCCTTTGATGTCTATCCATTTTCCATTGATGTTTTTTCAATGTCCGTTGATGTCCCATCAAGTGTCCTTTTATGTTTTTTCCAGTGGACTTTGACTTCACATTCATTATCCTTTGATGGTTTTATCCAGTGTCCTTTGAGTGTCCTTTGATGTTTTATCCCATGTCCTTTGATCTTTTCTACACTGTCCTTTGATGTTTCTTCAATTTTCCTTTGATGTATCTTTCCACTGCCCTTTGATGTCCATCCAGTTTCATTTGATGTTTTTTCCAGTGTCCGTTGGTCTCCCATCCAGTGTCCTTTTATATTTTGGACAGTTTCCTTTGATGTGATATACATTGTCCTTTGATGTCCCATTCAGTGTCCTTTGATGTTTTATCCAGTTTGCTTTGATGTTCCATACACTTTCTGTTGATATTTGGACAGTGTCATTTGATGTGATATTCAGTGTACTTTGATGTCCCATCCAGTTTCCTTTGATGTTTTTTTCCACTGTCCTTTGATGTCCATCCAATTTCCTGTCATGTTTTTTCCAGTGTCCTTTGATGTCCCATCCAGTGTCCTTTGATCTTTTGTCCACTTTCCTTTAATGTTTCGTCAGTTTTCCTTTTATGTTTTATCCAATGTGCTTTCATGTCTATCCAGCTTCCTTTGATGTTTTATACAGTGTCCTTTGATTTTTCTTCAATTTTTCTTTGATGTTTTTTCCACTGTCCTTTGATGTCCAACCAGTTTCCTGTCATGTTTTTCCCAGCAGTGTCCTTTGATGTCTAATCAGTTTCCTTTGATGTTTCTTCAAAATGCCTTTGATGTTTTTTCCACTGTCCTTTGATGTCTTATCCAGTTTCTTTGATGTCTCATCCAGTTTCCTTTGATGTTTTTTTTCACTGTCCTTTGATGTCTAATCAGTTTCCTTTGATGTTTGTGTGTGTGTGTGTGTGTGTGGAGGGGGGGGCAGAGCAGGGAGAGAGTCAGAGTCCAGGTGGTGTGTGTGTGTGTGTTGGGGGGGGCAGAGCAGGGAGAGAGTTCAGCGTCCTGACAGCCTGGTGGACGAAGCTGTCCCGCAGTCTGCCGGTCCTGGCCCGCAGGCTCTGCAGTCTCCTCCCCGATGGCAGCAGGCTGAAGAGGCTGTGTGACGGGTGAGTGGGGTCTCTCGCAATGCAAAGGGTTTTGCGGGTGAGGCGAGAGGTGTAGAGGTCTTGGAGGGAGGGGAGAGAAGCGCCGACGATCTTCTCAGCTGCTCTCACGATGCGCTGGAGGTTCTTCCTGCAGGACATGGAGCAGGTGCGTACCACACGGTGATGCTGCTGGTCAGGACGCTCTCGATGGTGCCTCTGTAGAAGATGTGCATGATGGGAGCCGGGGCTCTAGCTTTCCTCAGTTTGCGGAGGAAGTAGAGGCGCTGGTTCGCTTTCTTGGCCAGTGATGTGGTGTTGGTGGTCCAGGAGAGGTCCTCAGTGACGTGCACACCCAGGAATTTGGTGCTGCTCACCCTCTCCACCATAGCACCATTGATGGTCAAAGGGGCATGCTGGGGGCATCTTCTCCTGAAGTCCACAACAATCTCCTTCGTCTTCTCCACGTTCAGAGAGAGATTTTGTGTTCACACCACAAGGCCAGGCGGCTCACCTTGCTCCTGTAATCTGTCTCGTCCTTGTTGCTAATGAGACCTACCACAGTTGTGTCATCGGCGAACTTGACGAGGAGGTTGGAGCTGTGCGACGGTGTGCAGTCGTGGGTCAGCAGAGTGAAGAGGAGGGGGCTCAGCACACATCCTTGGAGGGCTCCCATGTTCAGTGTGGTGGTGTTGAATGTGTTTCTGCCGACCTGAACTGCCTGAGGTCTCCCCGTCAGGAAGTCCAGCAGCCAGTTGCACAGTGAGGTGTTTAATCCCAGCTGGTCCACTTTTGTCCACTGTCCTTCCCTTTGATGTTTGTTCCAGTGTCCTTTGATGTCCCATCCAGTGTCCTTTGATTATCCAGTATCCTTTGATGTTTCCTTTGATGTTGATCCTTTGATGTTTCTTCAACATGCCTTTGATGTTATTTCCACTGTCCTTTGATCTCCATCCAGATTCCTTTGAAGTATTTCACAGTGTCCTTTGATGTTTTATCCACAGTAATTTCATGTCTATCCAGTTTCCATTGATGTTTCGTTTGATGTTGATCCTTTGATGTTTCTTCAATATGCCTTTGATGTTATTTCCACTGTCCTTTGATCTCCATCCAGATTCCTTTGAAGTTTTTCAGTGTCCTTTGATGTCCCATCCAGCGTCCTTTGATGTTTTATCCAGTGTCCTTTGATGTTTCTACTCATTTTCCTTTGATGTTTTATCTGTGCTTTCATATCTATCAAGTTTCCTTTGATAATTTTGACAGTGTCCTTTTGATGTCCCATCCAGTGTCCTTTGATGTCCAACCAGTATCCTTTGATGTTTTCCTTTGATGTTGATCTTGATGTTCTTCAACATGCCTTTGATGTTATTTCCACTGTCCTTTGATCTCCATCCAGATTCCTTTGAAGTATTTCACAGTGTCCTTTGATGTTTTATCCACAGTAATTTCATGTCTATCCAGTTTCCATTGATGTTTCGTTTGATGTTGATCCTTTGATGTTTCTTCAATATGCCTTTGATGTTATTTCCACTGTCCTTTGATCTCCATCCAGATTCCTTTGAAGTTTTTCAGTGTCCTTTGATGTCCCATCCAGCGTCCTTTGATGTTTTATCCAGTGTCCTTTGATGTTTCTACTCATTTTCCTTTGATGTTTTATCCACTGTGCTTTCATATCTATCAAGTTTCCTTTGATAATTTTGACAGTGTCCTTTGATGTCCCATCCAGTGTCCTTTGATGTCCAACCAGTTTCCTTTGATGTTTCTTCAAAATGCATTTGATGTTTTTTACACTGTCATTTGATGTCCATCCAGTTTTCTGTCATGTTATTTCCAGTGTCCTTACATGTCCCATCCAGTGTCCTTTGATGTTTTATCCGTGTCCTTTGATGTTTCTTCAGTTTTCCATTGATGTTCTTTCCACTGTCCTTTGATGTCCATCCAATTTCCTGTCATGTTTTTTCCACTGTCCTTTGATGTCCATCCAATTTCCTGTCATGTTTTTTCCAGTGTCCTTTGATGTCCCATCCAATTTCCTTTGATGTTTCATCCATTGTCCTTTGATGTTTCTTCAACATGACTTTGATGTTTGTTCCGCTGTCCTTTGATGTCCATCCAAATTTTCCTTTGATGTTTTATCCAGTGTCCTTTGAAGTCCCATCCAGTGTCCTTTTGATGTTTTTATCCACAGTAATTTCATTTCTATCCAGTTTCCATTGATGTTTCGTTTGATGTTGATCCTTTGATGTTTCTTCAATATGCCTTTGATGTTATTTCCACTGTGCTTTCATATCTATCAAGTTTCCTTTATAATTTTGACAGTGTCC
>NW_026117672.1:0-23427 GCF_001640805.2 Lates calcarifer
ATTCAGTGTCCTTTGATGTTTTATCCAGTTTGCTTTGATGTTCCATACACTTTCTGTTGATATTTTGGACAGTGTCATTTGATGTGATATTCAGTGTACTTTGATGTCCCATCCAGTTTCCTTTGATGTTTTTTCACTGTCCTTTGATGTCCATCCAATTTCCTGTCATGTTTTTTCCATGTCCTTTGATGTCCCATCCAGTGTCCTTTCATCTTTTGTCCACTTTCCTTTAATGTTTCGTCAGTTTTCCTTTTATGTTTTATCCAATGTGCTTTCATGTCTATCCAGCTTCCTTTGATGTTTTATACAGTGTCCTTTGATTTTTCTTCAATTTCTTTTTGATGTTTTTTCCACTGTCCTTTGATGTCCAACCAGTTTCCTGTCATGTTTTTTCCCAGTTTCCTTTGATGTTTCTTCAAAATGCCTTTGATGTTTTTTCCACTGTCCTTTGATGTCTTATCCAGTTTCTTTGATGTCTCATCCAGTTTCCTTTGATGTTTTTTTCACTGTCCTTTGATGTCTAATCAGTTTCCTTTGATGTTTGTGTGTGTGTGTGTGTGGAGGGGGGTGGCAGAGCAGGGAGAGAGTCAGAGTCCAGGTGGTGTGTGTGTGTGTGTTGGGGGGGCAGAGCAGGGAGAGAGTTCAGCGTCCTGACAGCCTGGTGGACGAAGCTGTCCCGCAGTCTGCCGGTCCTGGCCCGCAGGCTCTGCAGTCTCCTCCCCGATGGCAGCAGGCTGAAGAGGCTGTGTGACGGGTGAGTGGGGTCTCTCGCAATGCAAAGGGTTTTGCGGGTGAGGCGAGAGGTGTAGAGGTCTTGGAGGGAGGGGAGAGAAGCGCCGACGATCTTCTCAGCTGCTCTCACGATGCGCTGGAGGTTCTTCCTGCAGGACATGGAGCAGGTGCCGTACCACACGGTGATGCTGCTGGTCAGGACGCTCTCGATGGTGCCTCTGTAGAAGATGTGCATGATGGGAGCCGGGGCTCTAGCTTTCCTCAGTTTGCGGAGGAAGTAGAGGCGCTGGTTCGCTTTCTTGGCCAGTGATGTGGTGTTGGTGGTCCAGGAGAGGTCCTCAGTGACGTGCACACCCAGGAATTTGGTGCTGCTCACCCTCTCCACCATAGCACCATTGATGGTCAAAGGGGCATGCTGGGGGCATCTTCTCCTGAAGTCCACAACAATCTCCTTCGTCTTCTCCACGTTCAGAGAGAGATTGTTGTGTTCACACCACAAGGCCAGGCGGCTCACCTTGCTCCTGTAATCTGTCTCGTCCTTGTTGCTAATGAGACCTACCACAGTTGTGTCATCGGCGAACTTGACGAGGAGGTTGGAGCTGTGCGACGGTGTGCAGTCGTGGGTCAGCAGAGTGAAGAGGAGGGGGCTCAGCACACATCCTTGGAGGGCTCCCATGTTCAGTGTGGTGGTGTTGAATGTGTTTCTGCCGACCTGAACTGCCTGAGGTCTCCCCGTCAGGAAGTCCAGCAGCCAGTTGCACAGTGAGGTGTTTAATCCCAGCTGGTCCACTTTTGTCCACTGTCCTTCCCTTTGATGTTTGTTCCAGTGTCCTTTGATGTCCCATCCAGTGTCCTTTGATTTCTTATCCAGTATCCTTTGATGTTTCCTTTGATGTTGATCCTTTGATGTTTCTTCAACATGCCTTTGATGTTATTTCCACTGTCCTTTGATCTCCATCCAGATTCCTTTGAAGTATTTCACAGTGTCCTTTGATGTTTTATCCACAGTAATTTCATGTCTATCCAGTTTCCATTGATGTTTCGTTTGATGTTGATCCTTTGATGTTTCTTCAATATGCCTTTGATGTTATTTCCACTGTCCTTTGATCTCCATCCAGATTCCTTTGAAGTTTTTCAGTGTCCTTTGATGTCCCATCCAGCGTCCTTTGATGTTTTATCCAGTGTCCTTTGATGTTTCTACTCATTTTCCTTTGATGTTTTATCCACTGTGCTTTCATATCTATCAAGTTTCCTTTGATAATTTTGACAGTGTCCTTTGATGTCCCATCCAGTGTCCTTTGATGTCCAACCAGTTTCCTTTGATGTTTCTTCAAAATGCATTTGATGTTTTTTACACTGTCATTTTGATGTCCATCCAGTTTTCTGTCATGTTATTTCCAGTGTCCTTACATGTCCCATCCAGTGTCCTTTGATGGTGTCCTTTGATGTTGTTCTTTCCACTGTCCTTTGATGTTTCTTCAGTTTGATGTTGTCCTTTGATGTCCTGTCATGTTTTTTCCAGTGTCCTTTGATGTCCCATCCAATTTCCTTTGATGTTTCATTGTCCTTTGATGTTTCTTCAACATGACTTTGATGTTTGTTCCTGTCCTTTGATGTCCATCCAAATTTTCCTTTGATGTTTTATCCAGTGTCCTTTGAAGTCCCATACATTGTCCTTTGATGTCCCATCCAGTGTACTTTGATGTCCTTTGATGTCCATCCAGTTTTATTTTTTGTTTTTTCAACATGCCTTTGATGTTTTTTCACTGTCCTTTGATGTCTATCCATTTTCCATTGATGTTTTTTCAATGTCCGTTGATGTCCATCAAGTGTCCTTTTATGTTTTTTCCAGTGGACTTTGACTTCACATTCATTATCCTTTGATGGTTTATCCAGTGTCCTTTGAAGTCCCATACATTGTCCTTTGATGTTTTATCCAGTGTCCTTTGACATCAGTGTCCTTTGATGTTTTATCCGTGTCCTTTGATCTTTTCTACACTGTCCTTTGATGTTTCTTCAATTTTCCTTTGATGTATCTTTCCACTGCCCTTTGATGTCCATCCAGTTTCATTTGATGTTTTTTCCAGTGTCCGTTGGTCTCCCATCCAGTGTCCTTTGATATTTTGGACAGTTTCCTTTGATGTGATATACATTGTCCTTTGATGTCCCATTCAGTGTCCTTTGATGTTTTATCCAGTTTGCTTTGATGTTCCATACACTTTCTGTTGATATTTGGACAGTGTCATTTGATGTGATATTCAGTGTACTTTGATGTCCCATCCAGTTTCCTTTGATGTTTTTTCCACTGTCCTTTGATGTCCATCCAATTTCCTGTCATGTTTTTTCCCAGTGTCCTTTGATGTCCCATCCAGTGTCCTTTTGATCTTTTGTCCACTTTCCTTTAATGTTTCGTCAGTTTTCCTTTTATGTTTTATCCAATGTGCTTTCATGTCTATCCAGCTTCCTTTGATGTTTTATACAGTGTCCTTTGATTTTTCTTCAATTTTCTTTTGATGTTTTTTCCACTGTCCTTTGATGTCCAACCAGTTTCCTGTCATGTTTTTCCCAGTGATGTTTCTTCAAAATGCCTTTGATGTTTTTTCCACTGTCCTTTGATGTCTTATCCAGTTTCTTTGATGTCTCATCCAGTTTCCTTTGATGTTTTTTTCACTGTCCTTTGATGTCTAATCAGTTTCCTTTGATGTTTGTGTGTGTGTGTGTGTGGAGGGGGGTGGCAGAGCAGGGAGAGAGTCAGAGTCCAGGTGGTGTGTGGTGTGTGTTGGGGGGGCAGAGCAGGGAGAGAGTTCAGCGTCCTGACAGCCTGGTGGACGAAGCTGTCCCGCAGTCTGCCGGTCCTGGCCCGCAGGCTCTGCAGTCTCTCCCCGATGGCAGCAGGCTGAAGAGGCTGTGTGACGGGTGAGTGGGGTCTCTCGCAATGCAAAGGGTTTTGCGGGTGAGGCGAGAGGTGTAGAGGTCTTGGAGGGAGGGGAGAGAAGCGCCGACGATCTTCTCAGCTGCTCTCACGATGCGCTGGAGGTTCTTCCTGCAGGACATGGAGCAGGTGCCGTACCACACGGTGATGCTGCTGGTCAGGACGCTCTCGATGGTGCCTCTGTAGAAGATGTGCATGATGGGAGCCGGGCTCTAGCTTTCCTCAGTTTGCGGAGGAAGTAGAGGCGCTGGTTCGCTTTCTTGGCCAGTGATGTGGTGTTGGTGGTCCAGGAGAGGTCCTCAGTGACGTGCACACCCAGGAATTTGGTGCTGCTCACCCTCTCCACCATAGCACCATTGATGGTCAAAGGGGCATGCTGGGGCATCTTCTCCTGAAGTCCACAACAATCTCCTTCGTCTCTCTCCACGTTCAGAGAGAGATTGTTGTGTTCACACCACAAGGCCAGGCGGCTCACCTTGCTCCTGTAATCTGTCTCGTCCTTGTTGCTAATGAGACCTACCACAGTTGTGTCATCGGCGAACTTGACGAGGAGGTTGGAGCTGTGCGACGGTGTGCAGTCGTGGGTCAGCAGAGTGAAGAGGAGGGGGCTCAGCACACATCCTTGGAGGGCTCCCATGTTCAGTGTGGTGGTGTTGAATGTGTTTCTGCCGACCTGAACTGCCTGAGGTCTCCCCGTCAGGAAGTCCAGCAGCCAGTTGCACAGTGAGGTGTTTAATCCCAGCTGGTCCACTTTTGTCCACTGTCCTTCCCTTTGATGTTTGTTCCAGTGTCCTTTGATGTCCCATCCAGTGTCCTTTGATTTCTTATCCAGTATCCTTTGATGTTTCCTTTGATGTTGATCCTTTGATGTTTCTTCAACATGCCTTTGATGTTATTTCCACTGTCCTTTGATCTCCATCCAGATTCCTTTGAAGTATTTCACAGTGTCCTTTGATGTTTTATCCACAGTAATTTCATGTCTATCCAGTTTCCATTGATGTTTCGTTTGATGTTGATCCTTTGATGTTTCTTCAATATGCCTTTGATGTTATTTCCACTGTCCTTTGATCTCCATCCAGATTCCTTTGAAGTTTTTCAGTGTCCTTTGATGTCCCATCCAGCGTCCTTTGATGTTTTATCCAGTGTCCTTTGATGTTTCTACTCATTTTCCTTTGATGTTTTATCCACTGTGCTTTCATATCTATCAAGTTTCCTTTGATAATTTTGACAGTGTCCTTTGATGTCCCATCCAGTGTCCTTTGATGTCCAACCAGTTCCTCCTTTGATGTTGATCCTTTGATGTTTCAACATGCCTTTGATGTTATTTCCACTGTCCTTTGATCTCCATCCAGATTCCTTTGAAGTATTTCACAGTGTCCTTTGATGTTTATCCACAGTAATTTCATGTCTATCCAGTTTCCATTGATGTTTCGTTTGATGTTGATCCTTTGATGTGCCTTTGATGTTATTTCCACTGTCCTTTGATCTCCATCCAGATTCCTTTGAAGTTTTTCAGTGTCCTTTGATGTCCCATCCAGCGTCCTTTGATGTTTTATCCAGTGTCCTTTGATGTTTCTACTCATTTTCCTTTGATGTTTTATCCACTGTGCTTTCATATCTATCAAGTTTCCTTTGATAATTTTGACAGTGTCCTTTGATGTCCCATCCAGTGTCCTTTGATGTCCAACCAGTTTCCTTTGATGTTTCTTCAAAATGCATTTGATGTTTTTTACAGTCATTTGATGTCCATCCAGTTTTCTGTCATGTTATTTCCAGTGTCCTTACATGTCCCATCCAGTGTCCTTTGATGTTTTATCCCGTGTCCTTTGATGTTTCTTCAGTTTTCCATTGATGTTCTTTCCACTGTCCTTTGATGTCCATCCAATTTCCTTTGATGTTTCATCCATTGTCCTTTGATGTCCCATCCAATTTCCCTTTGATGTTTCATCCATTGTCCTTTGATGTTTCTTCAAACATGACTTTGATGTTTGTTCCGCTGTCCTTTGATGTCCATCCAAATTTTCCTTTGATGTTTTATCCAGTGTCCTTTGAAGTCCCATACATTGTCCTTTGATGTCCCATCCAGTGTACTTTGATGTCCTTTGATGTCCATCCAGTTTTATTTTTTGTTTTTTCAACATGCCTTTGATGTTTTTTCCACTGTCCTTTGATGTCTATCCATTTTCCATTGATGTTTTTTCAATGTCCGTTGATGTCCCATCAAGTGTCCTTTTATGTTTTTCCAGTGGACTTTGACTTCACATTCATTATCCTTTGATGGTTTATCCAGTGTCCTTTGAGGTCCCATACATTGTCCTTTGATGTTTTATCCCATGTCCTTTGATCTTTTCTACACTGTCCTTTGATGTTTCTTCAATTTTCCTTTGATGTATCTTTTCCACTGCCCTTTGATGTCCATCCAGTTTCATTTGATGTTTTTTCCAGTGTCCGTTGGTCTCCCATCCAGTGTCCTTTTATATTTTGGACAGTTTTCTTTGATGTGATATACATTGTCCTTTGATGTCCCATTCAGTGTCCTTTGATGTTTTATCCAGTTTGCTTTGATGTTCCATACACTTTCTGTTGATATTTTGGACAGTGTCATTTGATGTGATATTCAGTGTACTTTGATGTCCCATCCAGTTTCCTTTGATGTTTTTTCCACTGTCCTTTGATGTCCATCCAATTTCCTGTCATGTTTTTTTCCAGTGTCCTTTGATGTCCCATCCAGTGTCCTTTGATCTTTTGTCCACTTTCCTTTAATGTTTCGTCAGTTTTCCTTTTATGTTTTATCCAATGTGCTTTCATGTCTATCCAGCTTCCTTTGATGTTTTATACAGTGTCCTTTGATTTTTCTTCAATTTTCTTTTGATGTTTTTTCCACTGTCCTTTGATGTCCAACCAGTTCCTGTCATGTTTTTCCCAGCAGTGTCCTTTGATGTCTAATCAGTTTCCTTTGATGTTTCTTTAAAATGCCTTTGATGTTTTTTCCACTGTCCTTTGATGTCTTATCCAGTTTCTTTGATGTCTCATCCAGTTTCCTTTGATGTTTTTTTCACTGTCCTTTGATGTCTAATCAGTTTCCTTTGATGTTTGTGTGTGTGTGTGTGTGTGGAGGGGGGTGGCAGAGCAGGGAGAGAGTCAGAGTCCAGGTGGTGTGTGTGTGTGTGTTGGGGGGGCAGAGCAGGGAGAGAGTTCAGCGTCCTGACAGCCTGGTGGACGAAGCTGTCCCGCAGTCTGCCGGTCCTGGCCCGCAGGCTCTGCAGTCTCCTCCCCGATGGCAGCAGGCTGAAGAGGCTGTGTGACGGGTGAGTGGGGTCTCTCGCAATGCAAAGGGTTTTGCGGGTGAGGCGAGAGGTGTAGAGGTCTTGGAGGGAGGGGAGAGAAGCGCCGACGATCTTCTCAGCTGCTCTCACGATGCGCTGGAGGTTCTTCCTGCAGGACATGGAGCAGGTGCCGTACCACACGGTGATGCTGCTGGTCAGGACGCTCTCGATGGTGCCTCTGTAGAAGATGTGCATGATGGGAGCCGGGGCTCTAGCTTTCCTCAGTTTGCGGAGGAAGTAGAGGCGCTGGTTCGCTTTCTTGGCCAGTGATGTGGTGTTGGTGGTCCCAGGAGAGGTCCTCAGTGACGTGCACACCCAGGAATTTGGTGCTGCTCACCCTCTCCACCATAGCACCATTGATGGTCAAAGGGGCATGCTGGGGGCATCTTCTCCTGAAGTCCACAACAATCTCCTTCGTCTTCTCCACGTTCAGAGAGAGATTGTTGTGTTCACACCACAAGGCCAGGCGGCTCACCTTGCTCCTGTAATCTGTCTCGTCCTTGTTGCTAATGAGACCTACCACAGTTGTGTCATCGGCGAACTTGACGAGGAGGTTGGAGCTGTGCGACGGTGTGCAGTCGTGGGTCAGCAGAGTGAAGAGGAGGGGGCTCAGCACACATCCTTGGAGGGCTCCCATGTTCAGTGTGGTGGTGTTGAATGTGTTTCTGCCGACCTGAACTGCCTGAGGTCTCCCCGTCAGGAAGTCCAGCAGCCAGTTGCACAGTGAGGTGTTTAATCCCAGCTGGTCCACTTTTGTCCACTGTCCTTCCCTTTGATGTTTGTTCCAGTGTCCTTTGATGTCCCATCCAGTGTCCTTTGATTTCTTATCCAGTATCCTTTGATGTTTCCTTTGATGTTGATCCTTTGATGTTTCTTCAACATGCCTTTGATGTTATTTCCACTGTCCTTTGATCTCCATCCAGATTCCTTTGAAGTATTTCACAGTGTCCTTTGATGTTTTATCCACAGTAATTTCATGTCTATCCAGTTTCCATTGATGTTTCGTTTGATGTTGATCCTTTGATGTTTCTTCAATATGCCTTTGATGTTATTTCCACTGTCCTTTGATCTCCATCCAGATTCCTTTGAAGTTTTTCAGTGTCCTTTGATGTCCCATCCAGCGTCCTTTGATGTTTTATCCAGTGTCCTTTGATGTTTCTACTCATTTTCCTTTGATGTTTTATCCACTGTGCTTTCATATCTATCAAGTTTCCTTTGATAATTTTGACAGTGTCCTTTGATGTCCCATCCAGTGTCCTTTGATGTCCAACCAGTATCCTTTGATGTTTCCTTTGATGTTGATCCTTTGATGTTTCTTCAACATGCCTTTGATGTTATTTCCACTGTCCTTTGATCTCCATCCAGATTCCTTTGAAGTATTTCACAGTGTCCTTTGATGTTTTATCCACAGTAATTTCATGTCTATCCAGTTTCCATTGATGTTTCGTTTGATGTTGATCCTTTGATGTTTCTTCAATATGCCTTTGATGTTATTTCCACTGTCCTTTGATCTCCATCCAGATTCCTTTGAAGTTTTTCAGTGTCCTTTGATGTCCCATCCAGCGTCCTTTGATGTTTTATCCAGTGTCCTTTGATGTTTCTACTCATTTTCCTTTGATGTTTTATCCACTGTGCTTTCATATCTATCAAGTTTCCTTTGATAATTTTGACAGTGTCCTTTGATGTCCCATCCAGTGTCCTTTGATGTCCAACCAGTTTCCTTTGATGTTTCTTCAAAATGCATTTGATGTTTTTTACACTGTCATTTGATGTCCATCCAGTTTTCTGTCATGTTATTTCCAGTGTCCTTACATGTCCCATCCAGTGTCCTTTGATGTTTTATCCCGTGTCCTTTGATGTTTCTTCAGTTTTCCATTGATGTTCTTTCCACTGTCCTTTGATGTCCATCCAATTTCCTGTCATGTTTTTTCCACTGTCCTTTGATGTCCATCCAATTTCCTGTCATGTTTTTTCCAGTGTCCTTTGATGTCCCATCCAATTTCCTTTGATGTTTCATCCATTGTCCTTTGATGTTTCTTCAACATGACTTTGATGTTTGTTCCGCTGTCCTTTGATGTCCATCCAAATTTTCCTTTGATGTTTTATCCAGTGTCCTTTGAAGTCCCATCCAGTGTCCTTTGATGTTTTATCCACAGTAATTTCATTTCTATCCAGTTTCCATTGATGTTTCGTTTGATGTTGATCCTTTGATGTTTCTTCAATATGCCTTTGATGTTATTTCCACTGTGCTTTCATATCTATCAAGTTTCCTTTGATAATTTTGACAGTGTCCTTTGATGTCCCATCCAGTGTCCTTTGATGTTTCTTCAAAATGCATTTGATGTTTTTTACACTGTCATTTGATGTCCATCCAAATTTTCCTTTGATGTTTGTTCCGCTGTCCTTTGATGTCCATCCAAATTTTCCTTTGATGTTTGTTCCGCTGTCCTTTGATGTCCATCCAAATTTTCCTTTGATGTTTTATCCAGTGTCCTTTGAAGTCCCATCCAGTGTCCTTTGATGTTTTATCCACAGTAATTTCATTTCTATCCAGTTTCCATTGATGTTTCGTTTGATGTTGATCCTTTGATGTTTCTTCAATATGCCTTTGATGTTATTTCCACTGTCCTTTGATCTCCATCCAGATTCCTTTGAAGTTTTTCAGTGTCCTTTGATGTCCCATCCAGCGTCCTTTGATGTTTTATCCAGTGTCCTTTGATGTTTCTACTCATTTTCCTTTGATATTTTATCCACTGTGCTTTCATATCTATCAAGTTTCCTTTGATAATTTTGACAGTGTCCTTTGATGTCCCATCCAGTGTCCTTTGATGTTTCTTCAAAATGCATTTGATGTTTTTTACACTGTCATTTGATGTCCATCCAGTTTTCTGTCATGTTATTTCCAGTGTCCTTACATGTCCCATCCAGTGTCCTTTGATGTTTTATCCCGTGTCCTTTGATGTTTCTTCAGTTTTCCATTGATGTTCTTTCCACTGTCCTTTGATGTCCATCCAATTTCCTGTCATGTTTTTTCCACTGTCCTTTGATGTCCATCCAATTTCCTGTCATGTTTTTTCCAGTGTCCTTTGATGTCCCATCCAATTTCCTTTGATGTTTCATCCATTGTCCTTTGATGTTTCTTCAACATGACTTTGATGTTTGTTCCGCTGTCCTTTGATGTCCATCCAAATTTTCCTTTGATGTTTTATCCAGTGTCCTTTGAAGTCCCATCCAGTGTCCTTTGATGTTTTATCCACAGTAATTTCATTTCTATCCAGTTTCCATTGATGTTTCGTTTGATGTTGATCCTTTGATGTTTCTTCAATATGCCTTTGATGTTATTTCCACTGTGCTTTCATATCTATCAAGTTTCCTTTGATAATTTTGACAGTGTCCTTTGATGTCCCATCCAGTGTCCTTTGATGTTTCTTCAAAATGCATTTGATGTTTTTTACACTGTCATTTGATGTCCATCCAAATTTTCCTTTGATGTTTGTTCGCTGTCCTTTGATGTCCATCCAAATTTTCCTTTGATGTTTGTTCCGCTGTCCTTTGATGTCCATCCAAATTTTCCTTTGATGTTTTATCCAGTGTCCTTTGAAGTCCCATCCAGTGTCCTTTGATGTTTTATCCACAGTAATTTCATTTCTATCCAGTTTCCATTGATGTTTCGTTTGATGTTGATCCTTTGATGTTTCTTCAATATGCCTTTGATGTTATTTCCACTGTCCTTTGATCTCCATCCAGATTCCTTTGAAGTTTTTCAGTGTCCTTTGATGTCCCATCCAGCGTCCTTTGATGTTTTATCCAGTGTCCTTTGATGTTTCTACTCATTTTCCTTTGATATTTTATCCACTGTGCTTTCATATCTATCAAGTTTCCTTTGATAATTTTGACAGTGTCCTTTGATGTCCCATCCAGTGTCCTTTGATGTTTCTTCAAAATGCATTTGATGTTTTTTACACTGTCATTTGATGTCCATCCAGTTTTCTGTCATGTTATTTCCAGTGTCCTTACATGTCCCATCCAGTGTCCTTTGATGTTTTATCCCGTGTCCTTTGATGTTTCTTCAGTTTTCCATTGATGTTCTTTCCACTGTCCTTTGATGTCCATCCAATTTCCTGTCATGTTTTTTCCACTGTCCTTTGATGTCCATCCAATTTCCTGTCATGTTTTTTCCAGTGTCCTTTGATGTCCCATCCAATTTCCTTTGATGTTTCATCCATTGTCCTTTGATGTTTCTTCAACATGACTTTGATGTTTGTTCCGCTGTCCTTTGATGTCCATCCAAATTTTCCTTTGATGTTTTATCCAGTGTCCTTTGAAGTCCCATACATTGTCCTTTGATGTCCCATCCAGTGTACTTTTATGTCCTTTGATGTCCATCCAGTTTTATTTTTTGTTTTTTCAACATGCCTTTGATGTTTTTTTCCACTGTCCTTTGATGTCTATCCATTTTCCATTGATGTTTTTTCAATGTCCGTTGATGTCCCATCAAGTGTCCTTTTATGTTTTTTCCAGTGGACTTTGACTTCACATTCATTATCCTTTGATGTTTATCCAGTGTCCTTTGAAGTCCCATACATTGTCCTTTGATGTTTTATCCAGTGTCCTTTGAAGTCTCATCCAGTGTGCTTTGACATTTTAGACAGTGTCCTTTGATGTTTTATCCCATGTCCTTTGATCTTTTCTACACTGTCCTTTGATGTTTCTTCAATTTTCCTTTGATGTATCTTTCCACTGCCCTTTGATGTCCATCCAGTTTCATTTGATGTTTTTTTCCAGTGTCCGTTGGTCTCCCATCCAGTGTCCTTTGATATTTTGGACAGTTTCCTTTGATGTGATATACATTGTCCTTTGATGTCCCATTCAGTGTCCTTTGATGTTTTATCCAGTTTGCTTTGATGTTCCATACACTTTCTGTTGATATTTTGGACAGTGTCATTTGATGTGATATTCAGTGTACTTTGATGTCCCATCCAGTTTCCTTTGATGTTTTTTCCACTGTCCTTTGATGTCCATCCAATTTCCTGTCATGTTTTTTTCCAGTGTCCTTTGATGTCCCATCCAGTGTCCTTTGATCTTTTGTCCACTTTCCTTTAATGTTTCGTCAGTTTTCCTTTTATGTTTTATCCAATGTGCTTTCATGTCTATCCAGCTTCCTTTGATGTTTTATACAGTGTCCTTTGATTTTTCTTCAATTTTCTTTTGATGTTTTTTCCACTGTGCTTTGATGTCCAACCAGTTTCCTGTCATGTTTTTCCCAGCAGTGTCCTTTGATGTCTAATCAGTTTCCTTTGATGTTTCTTTAAAATGCCTTTGATGTTTTTTCCACTGTCCTTTGATGTCTTATCCAGTTTCTTTGATGTCTCATCCAGTTTCCATTGATGTTCTTTCCACTGTCCTTTGTTGTCCAACCAATTTCCTGTCATGTTTTTTCCACTGTCCTTTCATGTCCATCCAATTTCCTGTCATGTTTTTTCCAGTGTCCTTTGATGTCCCATCCAATTTCCTTTGATGTTTCATCCATTGTCCTTTGATGTTTCTTCAACATGACTTTGATGTTTGTTCCGCTGTCCTTTGATGTCCATCCAAATTTTCCTTTGATGTTTTATCCAGTGTCCTTTGAAGTCCCATACATTGTCCTTTGATGTCCCATCCAGTGTCCTTTGATGTTTTATCCACAGTAATTTCATGTCTATCCAGTTTCCATTGATGTTTCGTTTGATGTTGATCCTTTGATGTTTCTTCAATATGCCTTTGATGTTATTTCCACTGTCCTTTGATCTCCATCCAGATTCCTTTGAAGTTTTTCAGTGTCCTTTGATGTCCCATCCAGCGTCCTTTGATGTTTTATCCAGTGTCCTTTGATGTTTCTACTCATTTTCCTTTGATTTTTTATCCACTGTGCTTTCATATCTATCAAGTTTCCTTTGATAATTTTGACAGTGTCCTATGATGTCCCATCCAGTGTCCTTTGATGTCCAACCAGTTTCCTTTGATGTTTCTTCAAAATGCATTTGATGTTTTTTACACTGTCATTTGATGTCCATCCAGTTTTCTGTCATGTTATTTCCAGTGTCCTTACATGTCCCATCCAGTGTCCTTTGATGTTTTATCCCGTGTCCTTTGATGTTTCTTCAGTTTTCCATTGATGTTCTTTGCACTGTCCTTTGATGTCCATCCAATTTCCTGTCATGTTTTTTCCACTGTCCTTTGATGTCCATCCAATTTCCTGTCATGTTTTTTCCAGTGTCCTTTGTTGTCCCATCCAATTTCCTTTGATGTTTCATGCATTGTCCTTTGATGTTTCTTCAACATGACTTTGATGTTTGTTCCGCTGTCCTTTGATGTCCATCCAAATTTTCCTTTGATGTTTTATCCAGTGTCCTTTGAAGTCCCATACATTGTCCTTTGATGTCCCATCCAGTGTACTTTGATGTCCTTTGATGTCCATCCAGTTTTATTTTTTGTTTTTTCAACATGCCTTTGATGTTTTTTCCACTGTCCTTTGATGTCTATCCATTTTCCATTGATGTCTTTTCAATGTCCGTTGATGTCCCATCAAGTGTCCTTTTATGTTTTTTCCAGTGGACTTTGACTTCACATTCATTATCCTTTGATGGTTTATCCAGTGTCCTTTGAAGTCCCATACATTGTCCTTTGATGTTTTATCCAGTGTCCTTTGAAGTCTCATCCAGTGTCCTTTGACATTTTAGACAGTGTCCTTTGATGTTTTATCCCATGTCCTTTGATCTTTTCTACACTGTCCTTTGATGTTTCTTCAATTTTCCTTTGATGTATCTTTCCACTGCCCTTTGATGTCCCATCCAGTTTCATTTGATGTTTTTTCCAGTGTCCGTTGGTCTCCCATCCAGTGTCCTTTGATATTTTGGACAGTTTCCTTTGATGTCCCATTCAGTGTCCTTTGATGTTTTATCCAGTTTGCTTTGATGTTCCATACACTTTCCATTGATGTTCTTTCCACTGTCCTTTGATGTCCATCCAATTTCCTGTCATGTTTTTTCCAGTGTCCTTTGATGTCCCATCCAATTTCCTTTGATGTTTCATCCATTGTACTTTGATGTTTCCTCAAAATGACTTTGATGTTTGTTCTGCTGTCCTTTGATGTCCATCCAAATTTTCCTTTGATGTTTTATCCAGTGTCCTTTGAAGTCCCATACATTGTCCTTTGATGTCCCATCCAGTGTACTTTGATGTCCTTTGATGTCCATCCAGTTTTATTTTTTGTTTTTTCAACATGCCTTTGATGTTTTTTCCACTGTCCTTTGATGTCTATCCATTTTCCATTGATGTTTTTTCAATGTCCGTTGATGTCCCATCAAGTGTCCTTTTATGTTTTTTCCAGTGGACTTTGACTTCACATTCATTATCCTTTGATGTTTATCCAGTGTCCTTTGAAGTCCCATACATTGTCCTTTGATGTTTTATCCAGTGTCCTTTGAAGTCTCATCCAGTGTCCTTTGACATTTTAGACAGTGTCCTTTGATGTTTTATCCCATGTCCTTTGATCTTTTCTACACTGTCCTTTGATGTTTCTTCAATTTTCCTTTGATGTATCTTTCCACTGCCCTTTGATGTCCATCCAGTTTCATTTGATGTTTTTTCCAGTGTCAGTTGGTCTCCCATCCAGTGTCCTTTGATATTTTGGACAGTTTCCTTTGATGTCCCATTCAGTGTCCTTTGATGTTTTATCCAGTTTGCTTTGATGTTCCATACACTTTCTGTTGATATTTTGGACAGTGTCATTTGATGTGATATTCAGTGTACTTTGATGTCCCATCCAGTTTCCTTTGATGTTTTTTCCACTGTCCTTTCATGTCCATCCAATTTCCTGTCATGTTTTTCCCAGTGTCCTTTGATGTCTAATCAGTTTCCTTTGATGTTTCTTCAAAATGCCTTTGATGTTTTTTCCACTGTCCTTTGATGTCTTATCCAGTTTCTTTGATGTCTCATCCAGTTTCCTTTGATGTTTTTTTCACTGTCCTTTGATGTCTAATCAGTTTCCTTTGATATTTGTGTGTGTGTGTGTGTGTGGAGGGGGGTGGCAGAGCAGGGAGAGAGTCAGAGTCCAGGTGGTGTGTGTGTGTGTTGGGGGGGGCAGAGCAGGGAGAGAGTTCAGCGTCCTTCGTTCAGCCTGGTGGACGAAGCTGTCCCGCAGTCTGCCGGTCCTGGCCCGCAGGCTCTGCAGTCTCCTCCCCGATGGCAGCAGGCTGAAGAGGCTGTGTGACGGGTGAGTGGGGTCTCTCGCAATGCAAAGGTTTTGCGGGTGAGGCGAGAGGTGTAGAGGTCTTGGAGGGAGGGGAGAGAAGCGCCGACGATCTTCTCAGCTGCTCTCACGATGCGCTGGAGGTTCTTCCTGCAGGACATGGAGCAGGTGCCGTACCACACGGTGATGCTGCTGGTCAGGACGCTCTCGATGGTGCCTCTGTAGAAGATGTGCATGATGGGAGCCGGGGCTCTAGCTTTCCTCAGTTTGCGGAGGAAGTAGAGGCGCTGGTTCGCTTTCTTGGCCAGTGATGTGGTGTTGGTGGTCCAGGAGAGGTCCTCAGTGACGTGCACACCCAGGAATTTGGTGCTGCTCACCCTCTCCACCATAGCACCATTGATGGTCAAAGGGGCATGCTGGGGGCATCTTCTCCTGAAGTCCACAACAATCTCCTTCGTCTTCTCCACGTTCAGAGAGAGATTGTTGTGTTCACACCACAAGGCCAGGCGGCTCACCTTGCTCCTGTAATCTGTCTCGTCCTTGTTGCTAATGAGACCTACCACAGTTGTGTCATCGGCGAACTTGACGAGGAGGTTGGAGCTGTGCGACGGTGTGCAGTCGTGGGTCAGCAGAGTGAAGAGGAGGGGGCTCAGCACACATCCTTGGAGGGCTCCCATGTTCAGTGTGGTGGTGTTGAATGTGTTTCTGCCGACCTGAACTGCCTGAGGTCTCCCCGTCAGGAAGTCCAGCAGCCAGTTGCACAGTGAGGTGTTTAATCCCAGCTGGTCCACTTTTGTCCACTGTCCTTCCCTTTGATGTTTGTTCCAGTGTCCTTTGATGTCCCATCCAGTGTCCTTTGATTTCTTATCCAGTATCCTTTGATGTTTCCTTTGATGTTGATCCTTTGATGTTTCTTCAACATGCCTTTGATGTTATTTCCACTGTCCTTTGATCTCCATCCAGATTCCTTTGAAGTATTTCACAGTGTCCTTTGATGTTTTATCCACAGTAATTTCATGTCTATCCAGTTTCCATTGATGTTTCGTTTGATGTTGATCCTTTGATGTTTCTTCAATATGCCTTTGATGTTATTTCCACTGTCCTTTGATCTCCATCCAGATTCCTTTGAAGTTTTTCAGTGTCCTTTGATGTCCCATCCAGCGTCCTTTGATGTTTTATCCAGTGTCCTTTGATGTTTCTACTCATTTTCCTTTGATGTTTTATCCACTGTGCTTTCATATCTATCAAGTTTCCTTTGATAATTTTGACAGTGTCCTTTGATGTCCCATCCAGTGTCCTTTGATGTTTCTACTCATTTTCCTTTGATGTTTTATCCACTGTGCTTTCATATCTATCAAGTTTCCTTTGATAATTTTGACAGTGTCCTTTGATGTCCCATCCAGTGTCCTTTGATGTCCAACCAGTTTCCTTTGATGTTTCTTCAAAATGCATTTGATGTTTTTTACACTGTCATTTGATGTCCATCCAGTTTTCTGTCATGTTATTTCCAGTGTCCTTACATGTCCCATCCAGTGTCATTTGATGTTTTATCCCGTGTCCTTTGATGTTTCTTCAGTTTTCCATTGATGTTCTTTCCACTGTCCTTTGATGTCCATCCAATTTCCTGTCATGTTTTTTCCAGTGTCCTTTGATGTCCCATCCAATTTCCTTTGATGTTTCATCCATTGTCCTTTGATGTCCCATCCAATTTCCTTTGATGTTTCATCCATTGTCCTTTGATGTTTCTTCAACATGACTTTGATGTTTGTTCCGCTGTCCTTTGATGTCCATCCAAATTTTCCTTTGATGTTTTATCCAGTGTCCTTTGAAGTCCCATACATTGTCCTTTGATGTCCCATCCAGTGTACTTTGATGTCCTTTGATGTCCATCCAGTTTTATTTTTTGTTTTTTCAACATGCCTTTGATGTTTTTTCCACTGTCCTTTGATGTCTATCCATTTTCCATTGATGTTTTTTCAATGTCCGTTGATGTCCCATCAAGTGTCCTTTTATGTTTTTTCCAGTGGACTTTGACTTCACATTCATTATCCTTTGATGGTTTATCCAGTGTCCTTTGAAGTCCCATACATTGTCCTTTGATGTTTTATCCAGTGTCCTTTGAAGTCTCATCCAGTGTCCTTTGACATTTTAGACAGTGTCCTTTGATGTTTTATCCCATGTCCTTTGATCTTTTCTACACTGTCCTTTGATGTTTCTTCAATTTTCCTTTGATGTATCTTTCCACTGCCCTTTGATGTCCATCCAGTTTCATTTGATGTTTTTTCCAGTGTCCGTTGGTCTTCCATCCAGTGTCCTTTGATATTTTGGACAGTTTCCTTTGATGTGATATACATTGTCCTTTGATGTCCCATTCAGTGTCCTTTGATGTTTTATCCAGTTTGCTTTGATGTTCCATACACTTTCTGTTGATATTTTGGACAGTGTCATTTGATGTGATATTCAGTGTACTTTGATGTCCCATCCAGTTTCCTTTGATGTTTTTTCCACTGTCCTTTGATGTCCAACCAGTCTCCTGTCATGTTTTTCCCAGTGTCCTTTGATGTCTAATCAGTTTCCTTTGATGTTTCTTCAAAATGCCTTTGATGTTTTTTCCACTGTCCTTTGATGTCTTATCCAGTTTCTTTGATGTCTCATCCAGTTTCCTTTGATGTTTTTTTCACTGTCCTTTGATGTCTAATCAGTTTCCTTTGATGTTTGTGTGTGTGTGTGTGTGGAGGGGGGTGGCAGAGCAGGGAGAGAGTCAGAGTCCAGGTGGTGTGTGTGTGTGTATTGGGGGGGGCAGAGCAGGGAGAGAGTTCAGCGTCCTGACAGCCTGGTGGACGAAGCTGTCCCGCAGTCTGCCGGTCCTGGCCCGCAGGCTCTGCAGTCTCCTCCCCGATGGCAGCAGGCTGAAGAGGCTGTGTGACGGGTGAGTGGGGTCTCTCGCAATGCAAAGGGTTTTGCGGGTGAGGCGAGAGGTGTAGAGGTCTTGGAGGGAGGGGAGAGAAGCGCCGACGATCTTCTCAGCTGCTCTCACGATGCGCTGGAGGTTCTTCCTGCAGGACATGGAGCAGGTGCCGTACCACACGGTGATGCTGCTGGTCAGGACGCTCTCGATGGTGCCTCTGTAGAAGATGTGCATGATGGGAGCCGGGGCTCTAGCTTTCCTCAGTTTGCGGAGGAAGTAGAGGCGCTGGTTCGCTTTCTTGGCCAGTGATGTGGTGTTGGTGGTCCAGGAGAGGTCCTCAGTGACGTGCACACCCAGGAATTTGGTGCTGCTCACCCTCTCCACCATAGCACCATTGATGGTCAAAGGGGCATGCTGGGGGCATCTTCTCCTGAAGTCCACAACAATCTCCTTCGTCTTCTCCACGTTCAGAGAGAGATTGTTGTGTTCACACCACAAGGCCAGGCGGCTCACCTTGCTCCTGTAATCTGTCTCGTCCTTGTTGCTAATGAGACCTACCACAGTTGTGTCATCGGCGAACTTGACGAGGAGGTTGGAGCTGTGCGACGGTGTGCAGTCGTGGGTCAGCAGAGTGAAGAGGAGGGGGCTCAGCACACATCCTTGGAGGGCTCCCATGTTCAGTGTGGTGGTGTTGAATGTGTTTCTGCCGACCTGAACTGCCTGAGGTCTCCCCGTCAGGAAGTCCAGCAGCCAGTTGCACAGTGAGGTGTTTAATCCCAGCTGGTCCACTTTTGTCCACTGTCCTTCCCTTTGATGTTTGCTCCAGTGTCCTTTGATGTCCCATCCAGTGTCCTTTGATTTCTTATCCAGTATCCTTTGATGTTTCCTTTGATGTTGATCCTTTGATGTTTCTTCAACATGCCTTTGATGTTATTTCCACTGTCCTTTAATCTCCATCCAGATTCCTTTGAAGTATTTCACAGTGTCCTTTGATGTCCCATCCAGTGTCCTTTGATGTTTTATCCACAGTAATTTCATGTCTATCCAGTTTCCATTGATGTTTCGTTTGATGTTGATCCTTTGATGTTTCTTCAATATGCCTTTGATGTTATTTCCACTGTCTTTTGATCTCCATCCAGATTCCTTCGAAGTTTTTCAGTGTCCTTTGATGTCCCATCCAGCGTCCTTTGATGTTTTATCCAGTGTCCTTTGATGTTTCTACTCATTTTCCTTTGATGTTTATCCACTGTGCTTTCATATCTATCAAGTTTCCTTTGATAATTTTGACAGTGTCCTTTGATGTCCCATCCAGTGTCCTTTGATGTCCCATCCAGTGTCCTTTGATGTCCAACCAGTTTCCTTTGATGTTTCATCCATTGTCCTTTGATGTCCATCCAAATTTTCCTTTGATGTTTTTTCCACTGTCCTTTGATGTCTATCCATTTTCCATTGATGTTTTTTCAATGTCCGTTGATGTCCCATCAAGTGTCCTTTTATGTTTTTTCCAGTGGACTTTGACTTCACATTCATTATCCTTTGATGGTTTATCCAGTGTCCTTTGAAGTCCCATACATTGTCCTTTGATGTTTTATCCAGTGTCCTTTGAAGTCTCATCCAGTGTCCTTTGACATTTTAGACAGTGTCCTTTGATGTTTTATCCCATGTCCTTTGATCTTTTCTACACTGTCCTTTGATGTTTCTTCAATTTTCCTTTGATGTATCTTTCCACTGCCCTTTGATGTCCATCCAGTTTCATTTGATGTTTTTTCCAGTGTCCGTTGGTCTCCCATCCAGTGTCCTTTGATATTTTGGACAGTTTCCTTTGATGTGATATACATTGTCCTTTGATGTCCCATTCAGTGTCCTTTGATGTTTTATCCAGTTTGCTTTGATGTTCCATACACTTTCTGTTGATATTTTGGACAGTGTCATTTGATGTGATATTCAGTGTACTTTGATGTCCCATCCAGTTTCCTTTGATGTTTTATCCAGTGTCCTTTGATGTTTCTACTCATTTTCCTTTGATGTTTTATCCACTGTGCTTTCATATCTATCAAGTTTCCTTTGATAATTTTGACAGTGTCCTATGATGTCCCATCCAGTGTCCTTTGATGTCCAACCAGTTTCCTTTGATGTTTCTTCAAAATGCATTTGATGTTTTTTACACTGTCATTTGATGTCCATCCAGTTTTCTGTCATGTTATTTCCAGTGTCCTTACATGTCCCATCCAGTGTCCTTTGATGTTTTATCCCGTGTCCTTTGATGTTTCTTCAGTTTTCCATTGATGTTCTTTCCACTGTCCTTTGATGTCCATCCAATTTCCTTTGATGTTTTATCCAGTGTCCTTTGAAGTCCCATACATTGTCCTTTGATGTCCCATCCAGTGTACTTTGATGTCCTTTGATGTCCATCCAGTTTTATTTTTTGTTTTTTCAACATGCCTTTGATGTTTTTTCCACTGTCCTTTGATGTCTATCCATTTTCCATTGATGTTTTTTCAATGTCCGTTGATGTCCCATCAAGTGTCCTTTTATGTTTTTTCCAGTGGACTTTGACTTCACATTCATTATCCTTTGATGGTTTATCCAGTGTCCTTTGAAGTCCCATACATTGTCCTTTGATGTTTTATCCAGTGTCCTTTGAAGTCTCATCCAGTGTCCTTTGACATTTTAGACAGTGTCCTTTGATGTTTTATCCCATGTCCTTTGATCTTTTCTACACTGTCCATTGATGTTTCTTCAATTTTCCTTTGATGTATCTTTCCACTGCCCTTTGATGTCCATCCAGTTTCATTTGATGTTTTTTCCAGTGTCCGTTGGTCTCCCATCCAGTGTCCTTTGATATTTTGGACAGTTTCCTTTGATGTCCCATTCAGTGTCCTTTGATGTTTTATCCAGTTTGCTTTGATGTTCCATACACTTTCTGTTGATGTTTTTTCCACTGTCCTTTGATGTCCATCCAATTTCCTGTCATGTTTTTTTCCAGTGTCCTTTGATGTCCCATCCAGTGTCCTTTGATCTTTTGTCCACTTTCCTTTAATGTTTCGTCAGTTTTCCTTTTATGTTTTATCCAATGTGCTTTCATGTCTATCCAGCTTCCTTTGATGTTTTATACAGTATCCTTTGATTTTTCTTCGATTTTCTTTTGATGTTTTTTCCACTGTCCTTTGATGTCCAACCAGTCTCCTGTCATGTTTTTCCCAGTGTCCTTTGATGTCTAATCAGTTTCCTTTGATGTTTCTTCAAAATGCCTTTGATGTTTTTTCCACTGTCCTTTGATGTCTAATCAGTTTCCTTTGATGTTTGTGTGTGTGTGTGTGTGTGGAGGGGGGTGGCAGAGCAGGGAGAGAGTCAGAGTCCAGGTGGTGTGTGTGTGTGTGTTGGGGGGGGCAGAGCAGGGAGAGAGTTCAGCGTCCTGACAGCCTGGTGGACGAAGCTGTCCCGCAGTCTGCCGGTCCTGGCCCGCAGGCTCTGCAGTCTCCTCCCCGATGGCAGCAGGCTGAAGAGGCTGTGTGACGGGTGAGTGGGGTCTCTCGCAATGCAAAGGGTTTTGCGGGTGAGGCGAGAGGTGTAGAGGTCTTGGAGGGAGGGGAGAGAAGCGCCGACGATCTTCTCAGCTGCTCTCACGATGCGCTGGAGGTTCTTCCTGCAGGACATGGAGCAGGTGCCGTACCACACGGTGATGCTGCTGGTCAGGACGCTCTCGATGGTGCCTCTGTAGAAGATGTGCATGATGGGAGCCGGGGCTCTAGCTTTCCTCCAGTTTGCGGAGGAAGTAGAGGCGCTGGTTCGCTTTCTTGGCCAGTGATGTGGTGTTGGTGGTCCAGGAGAGGTCCTCAGTGACGTGCACACCCAGGAATTTGGTGCTGCTCACCCTCTCCACCCATAGCACCCATTGATGGTCAAAGGGGCATGCTGGGGGCATCTTCTCCTGAAGTCCACAACAATCTCCTTCGTCTTCTCCACGTTCAGAGAGAGATTGTTGTGTTCACACCACAAGGCCAGGCGGCTCACCTTGCTCCTGTAATCTGTCTCGTCCTTGTTGCTAATGAGACCTACCACAGTTGTGTCATCGGCGAACTTGACGAGGAGGTTGGAGCTGTGCGACGGTGTGCAGTCGTGGGTCAGCAGAGTGAAGAGGAGGGGGCTCAGCACACATCCTTGGAGGGCTCCCATGTTCAGTGTGGTGGTGTTGAATGTGTTTCTGCCGACCTGAACTGCCTGAGGTCTCCCCGTCAGGAAGTCCAGCAGCCAGTTGCACAGTGAGGTGTTTAATCCCAGCTGGTCCACTTTTGTCCACTGTCCTTCCCTTTGATGTTTGTTCCAGTGTCCTTTGATGTCCCATCCAGTGTCCTTTGATTTCTTATCCAGTATCCTTTGATGTTTCCTTTGATGTTGATCCTTTGATGTTTCTTCAACATGCCTTTGATGTTATTTCCACTGTCCTTTGATCTCCATCCAGATTCCTTTGAAGTATTTCACAGTGTCCTTTGATGTTTTATCCACAGTAATTTCATGTCTATCCAGTTTCCATTGATGTTTCGTTTGATGTTGATCCTTTGATGTTTCTTCAATATGCCTTTGATGTTATTTCCACTGTCCTTTGATCTCCATCCAGATTCCTTTGAAGTTTTTCAGTGTCCTTTGATGTCCCATCCAGCGTCCTTTGATGTTTTATCCAGTGTCCTTTGATGTTTCTACTCATTTTCCTTTGATGTTTTATCCACTGTGCTTTCATATCTATCAAGTTTCCTTTGATAATTTTGACAGTGTCCTTTGATGTCCCATCCAGTGTCCTTTGATGTTTCTACTCATTTTCCTTTGATGTTTTATCCACTGTGCTTTCATATCTATCAAGTTTCCTTTGATAATTTTGACAGTGTCCTTTGATGTCCCATCCAGTGTCCTTTGATGTCCAACCAGTTTCCTTTGATGTTTCTTCAAAATGCATTTGATGTTTTTTACACTGTCATTTGATGTCCATCCAGTTTTCTGTCATGTTATTTCCAGTGTCCTTACATGTCCCATCCAGTGTCCTTTGATGTTTTATCCCGTGTCTTTGATGTTTCTTCAGTTTTCCATTGATGTTTCTTTCCACTGTCCTTTGATGTCCATCCAATTTCCTGTCATGTTTTTTCCAGTGTCCTTTGATGTCCCATCCAATTTCCTTTGATGTTTCATCCATTGTACTTTGATGTTTCCTCAACATGACTTTGATGTTTGTTCTGCTGTCCTTGATGTCCATCCAAATTTTCTTTGATGTTTTATCCAGTGTCCTTTGAAGTCCCATACATTGTCC
>NW_026117673.1:0-31196 GCF_001640805.2 Lates calcarifer
TTGATGTTTTATCCACAGTAATTTCATGTCTATCCAGTTTCCATTGATGTTTCGTTTGATGTTGATCCTTTGATGTTTCTTCAATATGCCTTTGATGTTATTTCCACTGTCCTTTGATCTCCATCCAGATTCCTTTGAAGTTTTTCAGTGTCCTTTGATGTCCCATCCAGCGTCCTTTGATGTTTTATCCAGTGTCCTTTGATGTTTCTACTCATTTTCCTTTGATTTTTTATCCACTGTGCTTTCATATCTATCAAGTTTCCTTTGATAATTTTGACAGTGTCCTATGATGTCCCATCCAGTGTCCTTTGATGTCCAACCAGTTTCCTTTGATGTTTCTTCAAAATGCATTTGATGTTTTTTACACTGTCATTTGATGTCCATCCAGTTTTCTGTCATGTTATTTCCAGTGTCCTTACATGTCCCATCCAGTGTCCTTTGATGTTTTATCCCGTGTCCTTTGATGTTTCTTCAGTTTTCCATGATGTTCTTTGCACTGTCCTTTGATGTCCATCCAATTTCCTGTCATGTTTTTTCCACTGTCCTTTGATGTCCATCCAATTTCCTGTCATGTTTTTTCCAGTGTCCTTTGTTGTCCCATCCAATTTCCTTTGATGTTTCATGCATTGTCCTTTGATGTTTCTTCAACATGACTTTGATGTTTGTTCCGCTGTCCTTGATGTCCATCCAAATTTTCCTTTGATGTTTTATCCAGTGTCCTTTGAAGTCCCATACATTGTCCTTTGATGTCCCATCCAGTGTACTTTGATGTCCTTTGATGTCCATCCAGTTTTATTTTTTGTTTTTTCAACATGCCTTTGATGTTTTTTCCACTGTCCTTTGATGTCTATCCATTTTCCATTGATGTCTTTTCAATGTCCGTTGATGTCCCATCAAGTGTCCTTTTATGTTTTTTCCAGTGGACTTTGACTTCACATTCATTATCCTTTGATGGTTTATCCAGTGTCCTTTGAAGTCCCATACATTGTCCTTTGATGTTTTATCCAGTGTCCTTTGAAGTCTCATCCAGTGTCCTTTGACATTTTAGACAGTGTCCTTTGATGTTTTATCCATGTCCTTTGATCTTTTCTACACTGTCCTTTGATGTTTCTTCAATTTTCCTTTGATGTATCTTTCCACTGCCCTTTGATGTCCCATCCAGTTTCATTTGATGTTTTTTCCAGTGTCGTTGGTCTCCCATCCAGTGTCCTTTGATATTTTTGGACAGTTTCCTTTGATGTCCCATTCAGTGTCCTTTGATGTTTTATCCAGTTTGCTTTGATGTTCCATACACTTTCCATTGATGTTCTTTCCACTGTCCTTTGATGTCCATCCAATTTCCTGTCATGTTTTTTCCAGTGTCCTTTGATGTCCCATCCAATTTCCTTTGATGTTTCATCCATTGTACTTTGATGTTTCCTCAAAATGACTTTGATGTTTGTTCTGCTGTCCTTTGATGTCCATCCAAATTTTCCTTTGATGTTTTATCCAGTGTCCTTTGAAGTCCCATACATTGTCCTTTGATGTCCCATCCAGTGTACTTTGATGTCCTTTGATGTCCATCCAGTTTTATTTTTTGTTTTTTCAACATGCCTTTGATGTTTTTTCCACTGTCCTTTGATGTCTATCCATTTTCCATTGATGTTTTTTCAATGTCCGTTGATGTCCCATCAAGTGTCCTTTTATGTTTTTTCCAGTGGACTTTGACTTCACATTCATTATCCTTTGATGTTTATCCAGTGTCCTTTGAAGTCCCATACATTGTCCTTTGATGTTTTATCCAGTGTCCTTTGAAGTCTCATCCAGTGTCCTTTGACATTTTAGACAGTGTCCTTTGATGTTTTATCCCATGTCCTTTGATCTTTTCTACACTGTCCTTTGATGTTTCTTCAATTTTCCTTTGATGTATCTTTCCACTGCCCTTTGATGTCCATCCAGTTTCATTTGATGTTTTTTCCAGTGTCAGTTGGTCTCCCATCCAGTGTCCTTTGATATTTTGGACAGTTTCCTTTGATGTCCCATTCAGTGTCCTTTGATGTTTTATCCAGTTTGCTTTGATGTTCCATACACTTTCTGTTGATATTTTGGACAGTGTCATTTGATGTGATATTCAGTGTACTTTGATGTCCCATCCAGTTTCCTTTGATGTTTTCCACTGTCCTTTCATGTCCATCCAATTTCCTGTCATGTTTTTCCCAGTGTCCTTTGATGTCTAATCAGTTTCCTTTGATGTTTCTTCAAAATGCCTTTGATGTTTTTTCCACTGTCCTTTGATGTCTTATCCAGTTTCTTTGATGTCTCATCCAGTTTCCTTTGATGTTTTTTTCACTGTCCTTTGATGTCTAATCAGTTTCCTTTGATATTTGTGTGTGTGTGTGTGTGTGGAGGGGGGTGGCAGAGCAGGGAGAGAGTCAGAGTCCAGGTGGTGTGTGTGTGTGTTGGGGGGGGCAGAGCAGGGGAGAGAGTTCAGCGTCCTTCGTTCAGCCTGGTGGACGAAGCTGTCCCGCAGTCTGCCGGTCCTGGCCCGCAGGCTCTGCAGTCTCCTCCCCGATGGCAGCAGGCTGAAGAGGCTGTGTGACGGGTGGTGAGTGGGGTCTCTCGCAATGCAAAGGGTTTTGCGGGTGAGGCGAGAGGTGTAGAGGTCTTGGAGGGAGGGGAGAGAAGCGCCGACGATCTTCTCAGCTGCTCTCACGATGCGCTGGAGTTCTTCCTGCAGGACATGGAGCAGGTGCCGTACCACACGGTGATGCTGCTGGTCAGGACGCTCTCGATGGTGCCTCTGTAGAAGATGTGCATGATGGGAGCCGGGGCTCTAGCTTTCCTCAGTTTGCGGAGGAAGTAGAGGCGCTGGTTCGCTTTCTTGGCCAGTGATGTGGTGTTGGTGGTCCAGGAGAGGTCCTCAGTGACGTGCACACCCAGGAATTTGGTGCTGCTCACCCTCTCCACCATAGCACCATTGATGGTCAAAGGGGCATGCTGGGGGCATCTTCTCCTGAAGTCCACAACAATCTCCTTCGTCTTCTCCACGTTCAGAGGAGAGATTGTTGTGTTCACACCACAAGGCCAGGCGGCTCACCTTGCTCCTGTAATCTGTCTCGTCCTTGTTGCTAATGAGACCTACCACAGTTGTGTCATCGGCGAACTTGACGAGGAGGTTGGAGCTGTGCGACGGTGTGCAGTCGTGGGTCAGCAGAGTGAAGAGGGAGGGGGCTCAGCACACATCCTTGGAGGGCTCCCATGTTCAGTGTGGTGGTGTTGAATGTGTTTCTGCCGACCTGAACTGCCTGAGGTCTCCCCGTCAGGAAGTCCAGCAGCCAGTTGCACAGTGAGGTGTTTAATCCCAGCTGGTCCACTTTTGTCCACTGTCCTTCCCTTTGATGTTTGTTCCAGTGTCCTTTGATGTCCCATCCAGTGTCCTTTGATTTCTTATCCAGTATCCTTTGATGTTTCCTTTGATGTTGATCCTTTGATGTTTCTTCAACATGCCTTTGATGTTATTTCCACTGTCCTTTGATCTCCATCCAGATTCCTTTGAAGTATTTCACAGTGTCCTTTGATGTTTTATCCACAGTAATTTCATGTCTATCCAGTTTCCATTGATGTTTCGTTTGATGTTGATCCTTTGATGTTTCTTCAATATGCCTTTGATGTTATTTCCACTGTCCTTTGATCTCCATCCAGATTCCTTTGAAGTTTTTCAGTGTCCTTTGATGTCCCATCCAGCGTCCTTTGATGTTTTATCCAGTGTCCTTTGATGTTTCTACTCATTTTCCTTTGATGTTTTATCCACTGTGCTTTCATATCTATCAGTTTCCTTTGATAATTTTGACAGTGTCCTTTGATGTTCCAGTGTCCTTTGATTTCTACTCATTTTCCATGTTTATCCACTGTGCTTTCATATCTATCAAGTTTCCTTTGATAATTTTGACAGTGTCCTTTGATGTCCCATCCAGTGTCCTTTGATGTCCAACCAGTTTCCTTTGATGTTTCTTCAAAATGCATTTGATGTTTTTTACACTGTCATTTGATGTCCATCCAGTTTTCTGTCATGTTATTTCCAGTGTCCTTACATGTCCCATCCAGTGTCATTTGATGTTTTATCCCGTGTCCTTTGATGTTTCTTCAGTTTTCCATTGATGTTCTTTCCACTGTCCTTTGATGTCCATCCAATTTCCTGTCATGTTTTTTCCAGTGTCCTTTGATGTCCATCCAATTTCCTTTGATGTTTCATCCATTGTTCCTTTGATGTCCCATCCAATTTCCTTTGATGTTTCATCCATTGTCCTTTGATGTTTCTTCAACATGACTTTGATGTTTGTTCCGCTGTCCTTTGATGTCCATCCAAATTTTCCTTTGATGTTTTATCCAGTGGTCCTTTGAAGTCCCATACATTGTCCTTTGATGTCCCATCCAGTGTACTTTGATGTCCTTTGATGTCCATCCAGTTTTATTTTTTTGTTTTTTCAACATGCCTTTGATGTTTTTTTCCACTGTCCTTTGATGTCTATCCATTTTCCCATTGATGTTTTTTCAATGTCCGTTGATGTCCCATCAAGTGGTCCTTTTATGTTTTTTCCAGTGGACTTTGACTTCACATTCATTATCCTTTGATGGTTTATCCAGTGTCCTTTGAAGTCCCATACATTGTCCTTTGATGTTTTATCCAGTGTCCCTTTGAAGTCTCATCCAGTGTCCTTTGACATTTTAGACAGTGTCCTTTGATGTTTTATCCCATGTCCTTTGATCTTTTCTACACTGTCCTTTGATGTTTCTTCAATTTTCCTTTGATGTATCTTTCCACTGCCCCTTTGATGTCCATCCCAGTTTCATTTGATGTTTTTTTCCAGTGTCCGTTGGTCTTCCATCCAGTGTCCTTTGATATTTTGGACAGTTTCCTTTGATGTGATATACATTGTCCTTTGATGTCCCATTCAGTGTCCTTTGATGTTTTATCCAGTTTGCTTTGATGTTCCATACACTTTCTGTTGATATTTTGGACAGTGTCATTTGATGTGATATTCAGTGTACTTTGATGTCCCATCCAGTTTCCTTTGATGTTTTTTCCACTGTCCTTTGATGTCCAACCAGTCTCCTGTCATGTTTTTCCCAGTGTCCTTTGATGTCTAATCAGTTTCCTTTGATGTTTCTTCAAAATGCCTTTGATGTTTTTTCCACTGTCCTTTGATGTCTTATCCAGTTTCTTTGATGTCTCATCCAGTTTCCTTTGATGTTTTTTTCACTGTCCTTTGATGTCTAATCAGTTTCCTTTGATGTTTGTGTGGTGTGTGTGTGTGGAGGGGGGTGGCAGAGCAGGGAGAGAGTCAGAGTCCAGGTGGTGTGTGTGTGTGTATTGGGGGGGGCAGAGCAGGGAGAGAGTTCAGCGTCCTGACAGCCTGGTGGACGAAGCTGTCCCGCAGTCTGCCGGTCCTGGCCCGCAGGCTCTGCAGTCTCCTCCCCCGATGGCAGCAGGCTGAAGAGGCTGTGTGACGGGTGAGTGGGGTCTCTCGCAATGCAAAGGGTTTTGCGGGTGAGGCGAGAGGTGTAGAGGTCTTGGAGGGAGGGGAGAGAAGCGCCGACGATCTTCTCAGCTGCTCTCACGATGCGCTGGAGGTTCTTCCTGCAGGACATGGAGCAGGTGCCGTACCACACGGTGATGCTGCTGGTCAGGACGCTCTCGATGGTGGCCTCTGTAGAAGATGTGCATGATGGGAGCCGGGGCTCTAGCTTTCCTCAGTTTGCGGAGGAAGTAGAGGCGCTGGTTCGCTTTCTTGGCCAGTGATGTGGTGTTGGTGGTCCAGGAGAGGTCCTCAGTGACGTGCACACCCAGGAATTTGGTGCTGCTCACCCTCTCCACCATAGCACCATTGATGGTCAAAGGGGCATGCTGGGGGCATCTTCTCCTGAAGTCCACAACAATCTCCTTCGTCTTCTCCACGTTCAGAGAGAGATTGTTGTGTTCACACCACAAGGCCAGGCGGCTCACCTTGCTCCTGTAATCTGTCTCGTCCTTGTTGCTAATGAGACCTACCACAGTTGTGTCATCGGCGAACTTGACGAGGAGGTTGGAGCTGTGCGACGGTGTGCAGTCGTGGGTCAGCAGAGTGAAGAGGAGGGGGCTCAGCACACATCCTTGGAGGGCTCCCATGTTCAGTGTGGTGGTGTTGAATGTGTTTCTGCCGACCTGAACTGCCTGAGGTCTCCCCGTCAGGAAGTCCAGCAGCCAGTTGCACAGTGAGGTGTTTAATCCCAGCTGGTCCACTTTTGTCCACTGTCCTTCCCTTTGATGTTTGCTCCAGTGTCCTTTGATGTCCCATCCAGTGTCCTTTGATTTCTTATCCAGTATCCTTTGATGTTTCCTTTGATGTTGATCCTTTGATGTTTCTTCAACATGCCTTTGATGTTATTTCCACTGTCCTTTAATCTCCATCCAGATTCCTTTGAAGTATTTCACAGTGTCCTTTGATGTCCCATCCAGTGTCCTTTGATGTTTTATCCACAGTAATTTCATGTCTATCCAGTTTCCATTGATGTTTCGTTTGATGTTGATCCTTTGATGTTTCTTCAATATGCCTTTGATGTTATTTCCACTGTCTTTTGATCTCCATCCAGATTCCTTCGAAGTTTTTCAGTGTCCTTTGATGTCCCATCCAGCGTCCTTTGATGTTTTATCCAGTGTCCTTTGATGTTTCTACTCATTTTCCTTTGATGTTTTATCCACTGTGCTTTCATATCTATCAAGTTTCCTTTGATAATTTTGACAGTGTCCTTTGATGTCCCATCCAGTGTCCTTTGATGTCCCATCCAGTGTCCTTTGATGTCCAACCAGTTTCCTTTGATGTTTCATCCATTGTCCTTTGATGTCCATCCAAATTTTCCTTTGATGTTTTTTCCACTGTCCTTTGATGTCTATCCATTTTCCATTGATGTTTTTTCAATGTCCGTTGATGTCCCATCAAGTGTCCTTTTATGTTTTTTCCAGTGGACTTTGACTTCACATTCATTATCCTTTGATGGTTTATCCAGTGTCCTTTGAAGTCCCATACATTGTCCTTTGATGTTTTATCCAGTGTCCTTTGAAGTCTCATCCAGTGTCCTTTGACATTTTAGACAGTGTCCTTTGATGTTTTATCCCATGTCCTTTGATCTTTTCTACACTGTCCTTTGATGTTTCTTCAATTTTCCTTTGATGTATCTTTCCACTGCCCTTTGATGTCCATCCAGTTTCATTTGATGTTTTTTCCAGTGTCCGTTGGTCTCCCATCCAGTGTCCTTTGATATTTTGGACAGTTTCCTTTGATGTGATATACATTGTCCTTTGATGTCCCATTCAGTGTCCTTTGATGTTTTATCCAGTTTGCTTTGATGTTCCATACACTTTCTGTTGATATTTTGGACAGTGTCATTTGATGTGATATTCAGTGTACTTTGATGTCCCATCCAGTTTCCTTTGATGTTTTATCCAGTGTCCTTTGATGTTTCTACTCATTTTCCTTTGATGTTTTATCCACTGTGCTTTCATATCTATCAAGTTTCCTTTGATAATTTTGACAGTGTCCTATGATGTCCCATCCAGTGTCCTTTGATGTCCAACCAGTTTCCTTTGATGTTTCTTCAAAATGCATTTGATGTTTTTTACACTGTCATTTGATGTCCATCCAGTTTTCTGTCATGTTATTTCCAGTGTCCTTACATGTCCCATCCAGTGTCCTTTGATGTTTTATCCCGTGTCCTTTGATGTTTCTTCAGTTTTCCATTGATGTTCTTTCCACTGTCCTTTGATGTCCATCCAATTTCCTTTGATGTTTTATCCAGTGTCCTTTGAAGTCCCATACATTGTCCTTTGATGTCCCATCCAGTGTACTTTGATGTCCTTTGATGTCCATCCAGTTTTATTTTTTGTTTTTTCAACATGCCTTTGATGTTTTTTCCACTGTCCTTTGATGTCTATCCATTTTCCATTGATGTTTTTTCAATGTCCGTTGATGTCCCATCAAGTGTCCTTTTATGTTTTTTCCAGTGGACTTTGACTTCACATTCATTATCCTTTGATGGTTTATCCAGTGTCCTTTGAAGTCCCATACATTGTCCTTTGATGTTTTATCCAGTGTCCTTTGAAGTCTCATCCAGTGTCCTTTGACATTTTAGACAGTGTCCTTTGATGTTTTATCCCATGTCCTTTGATCTTTTCTACACTGTCCATTGATGTTTCTTCAATTTTCCTTTGATGTATCTTTCCACTGCCCTTTGATGTCCATCCAGTTTCATTTGATGTTTTTTCCAGTGTCCGTTGGTCTCCCATCCAGTGTCCTTTGATATTTTGGACAGTTTCCTTTGATGTCCCATTCAGTGTCCTTTGATGTTTTATCCAGTTTGCTTTGATGTTCCATACACTTTCTGTTGATGTTTTTTCCACTGTCCTTTGATGTCCATCCAATTTCCTGTCATGTTTTTTTCCAGTGTCCTTTGATGTCCCATCCAGTGTCCTTTGATCTTTTGTCCACTTTCCTTTAATGTTTCGTCAGTTTTCCTTTTATGTTTTATCCAATGTGCTTTCATGTCTATCCAGCTTCCTTTGATGTTTTATACAGTATCCTTTGATTTTTCTTCGATTTTCTTTTGATGTTTTTTCCACTGTCCTTTGATGTCCAACCAGTCTCCTGTCATGTTTTTCCCAGTGTCCTTTGATGTCTAATCAGTTTCCTTTGATGTTTCTTCAAAATGCCTTTGATGTTTTTTCCACTGTCCTTTGATGTCTAATCAGTTTCCTTTGATGTTTGTGTGTGTGTGTGTGTGTGGAGGGGGGTGGCAGAGGCAGGGAGAGAGTCAGAGTCCAGGTGGTGTGTGTGTGTGTGTTGGGGGGGCAGAGCAGGGAGAGAGTTCAGCGTCCTGACAGCCTGGTGGACGAAGCTGTCCCGCAGTCTGCCGGTCCTGGCCCGCAGGCTCTGCAGTCTCCTCCCCGATGGCAGCAGGCTGAAGAGGCTGTGTGACGGGTGAGTGGGGTCTCTCGCAATGCAAAGGGTTTTGCGGGTGAGGCGAGAGGTGTAGAGGTCTTGGAGGGAGGGGAGAGAAGCGCCGACGATCTTCTCAGCTGCTCTCACGATGCGCTGGAGGTTCTTCCTGCAGGACATGGAGCAGGTGCCGTACCACACGGTGATGCTGCTGGTCAGGACGCTCTCGATGGTGCCTCTGTAGAAGATGTGCATGATGGGAGCCGGGGCTCTAGCTTTCCTCAGTTTGCGGAGGAAGTAGAGGCGCTGGTTCGCTTTCTTGGCCAGTGATGTGGTGTTGGTGGTCCAGGAGAGGTCCTCAGTGACGTGCACACCCAGGAATTTGGTGCTGCTCACCCTCTCCACCATAGCACCATTGATGGTCAAAGGGGCATGCTGGGGGCATCTTCTCCTGAAGTCCACAACAATCTCCTTCGTCTTCTCCCACGTTCAGAGAGGATTGTTGTGTTCACACCACAAGGCCAGGCGGCTCACCTTGCTCCTGTAATCCTGTCTCGTCCTTGTTGCTAATGAGACCTACCACAGTTGTGTCATCGGCGGAACTTGACGAGGAGGTTGGAGCTGTGCGACGGTGTGCAGTCGTGGGTCAGCAGAGTGAAAGAGGAGGGGGCTCAGCACACATCCTTGGAGGGCTCCCATGTTCAGTGTGGTGGTGTTGAATGTGTTTCTGCCGACCTGAACTGCCTGAGGTCTCCCCGTCAGGAAGTCCAGCAGCCAGTTGGCACAGTGAGGTGTTTAATCCCAGCTGGTCCACTTTTGTCCACTGTCCTTCCCTTTGATGTTTGTTCCAGTGTCCTTTGATGTCCCATCCAGTGTCCTTTGATTTCTTATCCAGTATCCTTTGATGTTTCCTTTGATGTTGATCCTTTGATGTTTCTTCAACATGCCTTTGATGTTATTTCCACTGTCCTTTGATCTCCATCCAGATTCCTTTGAAGTATTTCACAGTGTCCTTTGATGTTTTATCCACAGTAATTTCATGTCTATCCAGTTTCCATTGATGTTTCGTTTGATGTTGATCCTTTGATGTTTCTTCAATATGCCTTTGATGTTATTTCCACTGTCCTTTGATCTCCATCCAGATTCCTTTGAAGTTTTTCAGTGTCCTTTGATGTCCCATCCAGCGTCCTTTGATGTTTTATCCAGTGTCCTTTGATGTTTCTACTCATTTTCCTTTGATGTTTATCCACGTGCTTTCATATCTATCAAGTTTCCTTTGATAATTTTGACAGTGTCTTTGATGTCCCATCCAGTGTCTTTGATGTTCTACTTATTTCTTTATGTTTTATCCACTGTGCTTTCATATCTATCAGTTTCCTTTGATAATTTTGACAGTGTCCTTTGATGTCCATCCAGTGTCCTTTGATGTCCAACCAGTTTCCTTTGATGTTTCTTCAAAATGCATTTGATGTTTTTTACACTGTCATTGATGTCCATCCAGTTTTCTGTCATGTTATTTCCAGTGTCCTTACATGTCCCATCCAGTGTCCTTTGATGTTTTATCCCGTGTCCTTTGATGTTTCTTCAGTTTTCCATTGATGTTCTTTCCACTGTCCTTTGATGTCCATCCAATTTCCTGTCATGTTTTTTCCAGTGTCCTTTGATGTCCCATCCAATTTCCTTTGATGTTTCATCCATTGTACTTTGATGTTTCCTCAACATGACTTTGATGTTTGTTCTGCTGTCCTTTGATGTCCATCCAAATTTTCTTTTGATGTTTTATCCAGTGTCCTTTGAAGTCCCATACATTGTCCTTTGATGTCCCATCCAGTGTACTTTGATGTCCTTTGATGTCCATCCAGTTTTATTTTTTGTTTTTTCAACATGCCTTTGATGTTTTTTCCACTGTCCTTTGATGTCTATCCATTTTCCATTGATGTTTTTTCAATGTCCGTTGATGTCCCATCAAGTGTCCTTTTATGTTTTTTCCAGTGGACTTTGACTTCACATTCATTATCCTTTGATGGTTTATCCAGTGTCCTTTGAAGTCCCATACATTGTCCTTTGATGTTTTATCCAGTGTCCTTTGAAGTCTCATCCAGTGTCCTTTGACATTTTAGACAGTGTCCTTTGATGTTTTATCCCATGTCCTTTGATCTTTTCTACACTGTCCTTTGATGTTTCTTCAATTTTCCTTTGATGTATCTTTCCACTGCCCTTTGATGTCCATCCAGTTTCATTTGATGTTTTTTCCAGTGTCAGTTGGTCTCCCTTCCAGTGTCCTTTGATATTTTGGACAGTTTCCTTTGATGTGATATACATTGTCCTTTGATGTCCCATTCAGTGTCCTTTGATGTTTTATCCAGTTTGCTTTGATGTTCCATACACTTTCTGTTGATTTTTTGGACAGTGTCATTTGATGTGATATTCAGTGTACTTTGATGTCCCATCCAGTTTCCTTTGATGTTTTTTCCACTGTCCTTTGATGTCCATCCAATTTCCTGTCATGTTTTTTTTCAGTGTCCTTTGATGTCCCATCCAGTGTCCTTTCATCTCTTGTCCACTTTCCTTTAATGTTTCGTCAGTTTTCCTTTTATGTTTTATCCAATGTGCTTTCATGTCTATCCAGCTTCCTTTGATGTTTTATACAGTGTCCTTTGATGTTTCTTCAGTTTTCCATTGATGTTCTTTCCACTGTCCTTTGATGTCCATCCAATTTCCTGTCATGTTTTTTCCACTGTCCTTTGATGTCCATCCAATTTCCTGTCATGTTTTTTTCCAGTGTCCTTTGATGTCCCATCCAGTGTCCTTTCATCTTTTGTCCACTTTCCTTTAATGTTTCGTCAGTTTTCCTTTTATTTTTTATCCAATGTGCTTTCATGTCTATCCAGCTTCCTTTGATGTTTTATACAGTGTCCTTTGATGTTTCTTCAGTTTTCCATTGATGTTCTTTCCACTGTCCTTTGATGTCCATCCAATTTCCTGTCATGTTTTTTCCACTGTCCTTTGATGTCCATCCAATTTCCTGTCATGTTTTTTCCAGTGTCCTTTGATGTCCCATCCAATTTCCTTTGATGTTTCATCCATTGTCCTTTGATGTTTCTTCAACATGACTTTGATGTTTGTTCCGCTGTCCTTTGATGTCCATCCAAATTTTCCTTTGATGTTTTATCCAGTGTCCTTTGAAGTCCCATACATTGTCCTTTGATGCCCCATCCAGTGTACTTTGATGTCCTTTGATGTCCATCCAGTTTTATTTTTTGTTTTTTCAACATGCCTTTGATGTTTTTTCCACTGTCCTTTGATGTCTATCCATTTTCCATTGATGTTTTTTCAATGTCCGTTGATGTCCCATCAAGTGTCCTTTTATGTTTTTTCCAGTGGACTTTGACTTCACATTCATTATCCTTTGATGGTTTATCCAGTGTCCTTTGAAGTCCCATACATTGTCCTTTGATGTTTTATCCAGTGTCCTTTGAAGTCTCATCCAGTGTCCTTTGACATTTTAGACAGTGTCCTTTGATGTTTTATCCCATGTCCTTTGATCTTTTCTACACTGTCCTTTGATGTTTCTTCAATTTTCCTTTGATGTATCTTTCCACTGCCCTTTGATGTCCATCCAGTTTCATTTGATGTTTTTTCCAGTGTCAGTTGGTCTCCCTTCCAGTGTCCTTTGATATTTTGGACAGTTTCCTTTGATGTGATATACATTGTCCTTTGATGTCCCATTCAGTGTCCTTTGATGTTTTATCCAGTTTGCTTTGATGTTCCATACACTTTCTGTTGATATTTTGGACAGTGTCATTTGATGTGATATTCAGTGTACTTTGATGTCCCATCCAGTTTCCTTTGATGTTTTTTCCACTGTCCTTTGATGTCCATCCAATTTCCTGTCATGTTTTTTTCCAGTGTCCTTTGATGTCCCATCCAGTGTCCTTTGATCTTTTGTCCACTTTCCTTTAATGTTTCGTCAGTTTTCCTTTTTATGTTTTATCCAATGTGCTTTCATGTCTATCCAGCTTCCTTTGATGTTTTATACAGTGTCCTTTGATTTTTCTTCAATTTTCTTTTGATGTTTTTTCCACTGTCCTTTGATGTCCAACCAGTTTCCTGTCATGTTTTTCCCAGTGTCCTTTGATGTCTAATCAGTTTCCTTTGATGTTTCTTCAAAATGCCTTTGATGTTTTTTCCACTGTCCTTTGATGTCTTATCCAGTTTCTTTGATGTCTCATCCAGTTTCCTTTGATGTTTTTTTCACTGTCCTTTGATGTCTAATCAGTTTCCTTTGATATTTGTGTGTGTGTGTGTGTGTGGAGGGGGGTGGCAGAGCAGGGAGAGAGTCAGAGTCCAGGTGGTGTGTGTGTGTGTTGGGGGGGGCAGAGCAGGGAGAGAGTTCAGCGTCCTTCGTTCAGCCTGGTGGACGAAGCTGTCCCGCAGTCTGCCGGTCCTGGCCCGCAGGCTCTGCAGTCTCCTCCCCGATGGCAGCAGGCTGAAGAGGCTGTGTGACGGGTGAGTGGGGTCTCTCGCAATGCAAAGGGTTTTGCGGGTGAGGCGAGAGGTGTAGAGGTCTTGGAGGGAGGGGAGAGAAGCGCCGACGATCTTCTCAGCTGCTCTCACGATGCGCTGGAGGTTCTTCCTGCAGGACATGGAGCAGGTGCCGTACCACACGGTGATGCTGCTGGTCAGGACGCTCTCGATGGTGCCTCTGTAGAAGATGTGCATGATGGGAGCCGGGGCTCTAGCTTTCCTCAGTTTGCGGAGGAAGTAGAGGCGCTGGTTCGCTTTCTTGGCCAGTGATGTGGTGTTGGTGGTCCAGGAGAGGTCCTCAGTGACGTGCACACCCAGGAATTTGGTGCTGCTCACCCTCTCCACCATAGCACCATTGATGGTCAAAGGGGCATGCTGGGGGCATCTTCTCCTGAAGTCCACAACAATCTCCTTCGTCTTCTCCACGTTCAGAGAGAGATTGTTGTGTTCACACCACAAGGCCAGGCGGCTCACCTTGCTCCTGTAATCTGTCTCGTCCTTGTTGCTAATGAGACCTACCACAGTTGTGTCATCGGCGAACTTGACGAGGAGGTTGGAGCTGTGCGACGGTGTGCAGTCGTGGGTCAGCAGAGTGAAGAGGAGGGGGCTCAGCACACATCCTTGGAGGGCTCCCATGTTCAGTGTGGTGGTGTTGAATGTGTTTCTGCCGACCTGAACTGCCTGAGGTCTCCCCGTCAGGAAGTCCAGCAGCCAGTTGCACAGTGAGGTGTTTAATCCCAGCTGGTCCACTTTTGTCCACTGTCCTTCCCTTTGATGTTTGTTCCAGTGTCCTTTGATGTCCCATCCAGTGTCCTTTGATTTCTTATCCAGTATCCTTTGATGTTTCCTTTGATGTTGATCCTTTGATGTTTCTTCAACATGCCTTTGATGTTATTTCCACTGTCCTTTGATCTCCATCCAGATTCCTTTGAAGTATTTCACAGTGTCCTTTGATGTTTTATCCACAGTAATTTCATGTCTATCCAGTTTCCATTGATGTTTCGTTTGATGTTGATCCTTTGATGTTTCTTCAATATGCCTTTGATGTTATTTCCACTGTCCTTTGGTCTCCATCCAGATTCATTTGAAGTTTTTCAGTGTCCTTTGATGTCCCATCCAGCGTCCTTTGATGTTTTATCCAGTGTCCTTTGATGTTTCTACTCATTTTCCTTTGATGTTTTATCCACTGTGCTTTCATATCTATCAAGTTTCCTTTGATAATTTTGACAGTGTCCTTTGATGTCCCATCCAGTGTCCTTTGATGTCCAACCAGTTTCCTTTGATGTTTCTTCAAAATGCATTTGATGTTTTTTACACTGTCATTTGATGTCCATCCAGTTTTCTGTCATGTTATTTCCAGTGTCCTTACATGTCCCATCCAGTGTACTTTGATGTTTTATCCCGTGTCCTTTGATGTTTCTTCAGTTTTCCATTGATGTTCTTTCCACTGTCCTTTGATGTCCATCCAATTTCCTGTCATGTTTTTTCCAGTGTCCTTTGATGTCCCATCCAATTTCCTTTGATGTTTCATCCATTGTCCTTTGATGTTTCCACAACATGACTTTGATGTTTGTTCCGCTGTCCTTTGATGTCCATCCCAATTTTCCTTTGATGTTTTATCCAGTGTCCTTTGAAGTCCCATACATTGTCCTTTGATGTCCCATCCAGTGTACTTTGATGTCCTTTGATGTCCATCCAGTTTTATTTTTGTTTTTTCCACTGTCCTTTGATGTTTTTTCCACTGTCCTTTGATGTCTATCCATTTTCCATTGATGTTTTTTCAATGTCCGTTGATGTCCCATCAAGTGTCCTTTTATGTTTTTTCCAGTGGACTTTGACTTCACATTCATTATCCTTTGATGGTTTATCCAGTGTCCTTTGAAGTCCCATACATTGTCCTTTGATGTTTTATCCAGTGTCCTTTGAAGTCTCATCCAGTGTCCTTTGACATTTTAGACAGTGTCCTTTGATGTTTTATCCCGTGTCCTTTGATCTTTTCTACACTGTCCTTTGATGTTTCTTCAATTTTCCTTTGATGTATCTTTCCACTGCCCTTTGATGTCCATCCAGTTTCATTTGATGTTTTTTCCAGTGTCCGTTGGTCTCCCATCCAGTGTCCTTTGATATTTTGGACAGTTTCCTTTGATGTGATATACATTGTCCTTTGATGTCCCATTCAGTGTCCTTTGATGTTTTATCCAGTTTGCTTTGATGTTCCATACACTTTCTGTTGATATTTTGGACAGTGTCATTTGATGTGATATTCAGTGTACTTTGATGTCCCATCCAGTTTCCTTTGATGTTTTTTCCACTGTCCTTTGATGTCCATCCAATTTCCTGTCATGTTTTTTTTCAGTGTCCTTTGATGTCCCATCCAGTGTCCTTTCATCTCTTGTCCACTTTCCTTTAATGTTTCGTCAGTTTTCCTTTTATGTTTTATCCAATGTGCTTTCATGTCTATCCAGCTTCCTTTGATGTTTTATACAATGTCCTTTGATGTTTCTTCAGTTTTCCATTGATGTTCTTTCCACTGTCCTTTGATGTCCATCCAATTTCCTGTCATGTTTTTTCCACTGTCCTTTGATGTCCATCCAATTTCCTGTCATGTTTTTTCCAGTGTCCTTTGATGTCCCATCCAATTTCCTTTGATGTTTCATCCATTGTCCTTTGATGTTTCTTCAACATGAATTTGATGTTTGTTCCGCTGTCCTTTGATGTCCATCCAAATTTTCCTTTGATGTTTTATCCAGTGTCCTTTGAAGTCCCATCCAGTGTCCTTTGATGTTTTATCCACAGTAATTTCATGTCTATCCAGTTTCCATTGATGTTTCCTTTGATGTTGATCCTTTGATGTTTCTTCAATATGCCTTTGATGTTATTTCCACTGTCCTTTGATCTCCATCCAGATTCCTTTGAAGTTTTTCAGTGTCCTTTGATGTCCCATCCAGCGTCCTTTGATGTTTTATCCAGTGTCCTTTGATGTTTCTACTCATTTTCCTTTGATGTTTTATCCACTGTGCTTTCATATCTATCAAATTTCCTTTGATAATTTTGACAGTGTCCTTTGATGTCCCATCCAGTGTCCTTTGATGTCCAACCAGTTTCCTTTGATGTTTCTTCAAAATGCATTTGATGTTTTTTACACTGTCATTTGATGTCCATCCAGTTTTCTGTCATGTTATTTCCAGTGTCCTTACATGTCCCATCCAGTGTCCTTTGATGTTTTATCCCGTGTCCTTTGATGTTTCTTCAGTTTTCCATTGATGTTCTTTCCACTGTCCTTTGATGTCCATCCAATTTCCTGTCATGTTTTTTCCAGTGTCCTTTGATGTCCCATCCAATTTCCTTTGATGTTTCATCCATTGTCCTTTGATGTTTCTTCAACATGACTTTGATGTTTGTTCCGCTGTCCTTTGATGTCCATCCAAATTTTCCTTTGATGTTTTATCCAGTGTCCTTTGAAGTCCCATACATTGTCCTTTGATGTCCCATCAGTGTACTTTGATGTCCTTTGATGTCCATCCAGTTTTATTTTTTGTTTTTTCAACATGCCTTTGATGTTTTTTCCACTGTCTTTTGATGTCCAACCAGTTTCCTGTCATGTTTTTCCCAGCAGTGTCCTTTGATGTCTAATCAGTTTCCTTTGATGTTTCTTCAAAATGCCTTTGATGTTTTTTCCACTGTCCTTTGATGTCTTATCCAGTTTCTTTGATGTCTCATCCAGTTTCCTTTGATGTTTTTTTTCACTGTCCTTTGATGTCTAATCAGTTTCCTTTGATGTTTGTGTGTGTGTGTGTGTGTGGAGGGGGGTGGCAGAGCAGGGAGAGAGTCAGAGTCCAGGTGGTGTGTGTGTGTGTGTTGGGGGGGGCAGAGCAGGGAGAGAGTTCAGCGTCCTGACAGCCTGGTGGACGAAGCTGTCCCGCAGTCTGCCGGTCCTGGCCCGCAGGCTCTGCAGTCTCCTCCCCGATGGCAGCAGGCTGAAGAGGCTGTGTGACGGGTGAGTGGGGTCTCTCGCAATGCAAAGGGTTTTGCGGGTGAGGCGAGAGGTGTAGAGGTCTTGGAGGGAGGGGAGAGAAGCGCCGACGATCTTCTCAGCTGCTCTCACGATGCGCTGGAGGTTCTTCCTGCAGGACATGGAGCAGGTGCCGTACCACACGGTGATGCTGCTGGTCAGGACGCTCTCGATGGTGCCTCTGTAGAAGATGTGCATGATGGGAGCCGGGGCTCTAGCTTTCCTCAGTTTGCGGAGGAAGTAGAGGCGCTGGTTCGCTTTCTTGGCCAGTGATGTGGTGTTGGTGGTCCAGGAGAGGTCCTCAGTGACGTGCACACCCAGGAATTTGGTGCTGCTCACCCTCTCCACCATAGCACCATTGATGGTCAAAGGGGCATGCTGGGGGCATCTTCTCCTGAAGTCCACAACAATCTCCTTCGTCTTCTCCACGTTCAGAGAGAGATTGTTGTGTTCACACCACAAGGCCAGGCGGCTCACCTTGCTCCTGTAATCTGTCTCGTCCTTGTTGCTAATGAGACCTACCACAGTTGTGTCATCGGCGAACTTGACGAGGAGGTTGGAGCTGTGCGACGGTGTGCAGTCGTGGGTCAGCAGAGTGAAGAGGAGGGGGCTCAGCACACATCCTTGGAGGGCTCCCATGTTCAGTGTGGTGGTGTTGAATGTGTTTCTGCCGACCTGAACTGCCTGAGGTCTCCCCGTCAGGAAGTCCAGCAGCCAGTTGCACAGTGAGGTGTTTAATCCCAGCTGGTCCACTTTTGTCCACTGTCCTTCCCTTTGATGTTTGTTCCAGTGTCCTTTGATGTCCCATCCAGTGTCCTTTGATTTCTTATCCAGTATCCTTTGATGTTTCCTTTGATGTTGATCCTTTGATGTTTCTACAACATGCCTTTGATGTTATTTCCACTGTCCTTTGATCTCCATCCAGATTCCTTTGAAGTATTTCACAGTGTCCTTTGATGTTTTATCCACAGTAATTTCATGTCTATCCAGTTTCCATTGATGTTTCGTTTGATGTTGATCCTTTGATGTTTCTTCAATATGCCTTTGATGTTATTTCCACTGTCCTTTGATCTCCATCCAGATTCCTTTGAAGTTTTTCAGTGTCCTTTGATGTCCCATCCAGCGTCCTTTGATGTTTTATCCAGTGTCCTTTGATGTTTCTACTCATTTTCCTTTGATGTTTTATCCACTGTGCTTTCATATCTATCAAGTTTCCTTTGATAATTTTGACAGTGTCCTTTGATGTCCCATCCAGTGTCCTTTGATGTCCAACCAGTATCCTTTGATGTTTCCTTTGATGTTGATCCTTTGATGTTTCTTCAACATGCCTTTGATGTTATTTCCACTGTCCTTTGATCTCCATCCAGATTCCTTTGAAGTATTTCACAGTGTCCTTTGATGTTTTATCCACAGTAATTTCATGTCTATCCAGTTTCCATTGATGTTTCGTTTGATGTTGATCCTTTGATGTTTCTTCAATATGCCTTTGATGTTATTTCCACTGTCCTTTGATCTCCATCCAGATTCCTTTGAAGTTTTTCAGTGTCCTTTGATGTCCCATCCAGCGTCCTTTGATGTTTTATCCAGTGTCCTTTGATGTTTCTACTCATTTTCCTTTGATGTTTTATCCACTGTGCTTTCATATCTATCAAGTTTCCTTTGATAATTTTGACAGTGTCCTTTGATGTCCCATCCAGTGTCCTTTGATGTCCAACCAGTTTCCTTTGATGTTTCTTCAAAATGCATTTGATGTTTTTTACAGTCATTTGATGTCCATCCAGTTTTCTGTCATGTTATTTCCAGTGTCCTTACATGTCCCATCCAGTGTCCTTTGATGTTTTATCCCGTGTCCTTTGATGTTTCTTCAGTTTTCCATTGATGTTCTTTCCACTGTCCTTTGATGTCCATCCAATTTCCTGTCATGTTTTTTCACTGTCCTTTGATGTCCATCCAATTTCCTTTGATGTTTCATCCATTGTCCTTTGATGTCCCATCCAATTTCCTTTGATGTTTCATCCATTGTCCTTTGATGTTTCTTCAACATGACTTTGATGTTTGTTCCGCTGTCCTTTGATGTCCATCCAAATTTTCCTTTGATGTTTTATCCAGTGTCCTTTGAAGTCCCATACATTGTCCTTTGATGTCCCATCCAGTGTACTTTGATGTCCTTTGATGTCCATCCAGTTTTATTTTTTGTTTTTTCAACATGCCTTTGATGTTTTTTCCACTGTCCTTTGATGTCTATCCATTTTCCATTGATGTTTTTTCAATGTCCGTTGATGTCCCATCAAGTGTCCTTTTATGTTTTTTCCAGTGGACTTTGACTTCACATTCATTATCCTTTGATGGTTTATCCAGTGTCCTTTGAGGTCCCATACATTGTCCTTTGATGTTTTATCCCATGTCCTTTGATCTTTTCTACACTGTCCTTTGATGTTTCTTCAATTTTCCTTTGATGTATCTTTCCACTGCCCTTTGATGTCCATCCAGTTTCATTTGATGTTTTTTCCAGTGTCCGTTGGTCTCCCATCCAGTGTCCTTTTATATTTTGGACAGTTTTCTTTGATGTGATATACATTGTCCTTTGATGTCCCATTCAGTGTCCTTTGATGTTTTATCCAGTTTGCTTTGATGTTCCATACACTTTCTGTTGATATTTTGGACAGTGTCATTTGATGTGATATTCAGTGTACTTTGATGTCCCATCCAGTTTCCTTTGATGTTTTTTCCACTGTCCTTTGATGTCCATCCAATTTCCTGTCATGTTTTTTTCCAGTGTCCTTTGATGTCCCATCCAGTGTCCTTTGATCTTTTGTCCACTTTCCTTTAATGTTTCGTCAGTTTTCCTTTTATGTTTTATCCAATGTGCTTTCATGTCTATCCAGCTTCCTTTGATGTTTTATACAGTGTCCTTTGATTTTTCTTCAATTTTCTTTTGATGTTTTTTCCACTGTCCTTTGATGTCCAACCAGTTTCCTGTCATGTTTTTCCCAGCAGTGTCCTTTGATGTCTAATCAGTTTCCTTTGATGTTTCTTTAAAATGCCTTTGATGTTATTTCCACTGTCCTTTGATCTCCATCCAGATTCCTTTGAAGTTTTTCAGTGTCCTTTGATGTCCCATCCAGCATCCTTTTTGATGATTTATCCAGTGTCCTTTGATGTTTCTACTCATTTTCCTTTGATGTTTTATCCACTGTGCTTTCATATCTATCAAGTTTCATTTGATAATTTTGACAGTGTCCTTTGATGTCCCATCTAGTGTCCTTTGATGTCCAACCAGTTTCCTTTGATGTTTCTTCAAAATGCATTTGATGTTTTTTACAGTCATTTGATGTCCATCCAGTTTTCTGTCATGTTATTTCCAGTGTCCTTACATGTCCCATCCAGTGTCCTTTGATGTTTTATCCCGTGTCCTTTGATGTTTCTTCAGTTTTCCATTGATGTTCTTTCCACTGTCCTTTGATGTCCATCCAATTTCCTGTCATGTTTTATCCAGTGTCCTTTGAAGTCCCATACATTGTCCTTTGATGTCCCATCCAGTGTACTTTGATGTCCTTTGATGTCCATCCAGTTTTATTTTTTGTTTTTTCAACATGCCTTTGGATGTTTTTCCACTGTCCTTTGATGTCTATCCATTTTCCATTGATGTTTTTTCAATGTCCGTTGATGTCCCATCAAGTGTCCTTTATGTTTTTTCCAGTGGACTTTGACTTCACATTCATTATCCTTTGATGGTTTATCCAGTGTCCTTTGAAGTCCCATACATTGTCCTTTGATGTTTTATCCAGTGTCCTTTGAAGTCTCATCCAGTGTCCTTTGACATTTTAGACAGTGTCCTTTGATGTTTTATCCCATGTCCTTTGATCTTTCCTACACTGTCCTTTGATGTTTCTTCAATTTTCCTTTGATGTATTCTTTCCACTGCCCTTTGATGTCCATCAGTTTCATTTTGATGTTTTTTCCAGTGCAGTTGTCTCCCATCCAGTGTCCTTTGATATTTTGGACAGTTTCCTTTGATGTGATTATACATTGTCCTTTGATGTCCCATTCAGTGTCCTTTGATGTTTTATCCAGTTTGCTTTGATGTTCCATACACTTTCTGTTGATATTTTGGACAGTGTCATTTGATGTGATATTCAGTGTACTTTGATGTCCATCCAGTTTCCTTTGATGTTTTTTCCACTGTCCTTTGATGTCCATCCAATTATCCTGTCATGTTTTTTTTCAGTGTCCTTTGATGTCCCATCCAGTGTCCTTTCATCTCTTGTCCACTTTCCTTTAATGTTTCGTCAGTTTTCCTTTTATGTTTTATCCAATGTGCTTTCATGTCTATCAGCTTCCTTTGATGTTTTATACAATGTCCTTTGATGTTTCTTCAGTTTTCCATTGATGTTCTTTCCACTGTCCTTTGATGTCCATCCAATTTCCTGTCATGTTTTTTCCACTGTCCTTTGATGTCCATCCAATTTCCTGTCATGTTTTTTCCAGTGTCCTTTGATGTCCCATCCAATTTCCTTTGATGTTTCATCCATTGTCCTTTGATGTTTCTTCAACATGACTTTGATGTTTGTTCCGCTGTCCTTTGATGTCCATCCAAATTTTCCTTTGATGTTTTATCCAGTGTCCTTTGAAGTCCCATCCAGTGTCCTTTGATGTTTTATCCACAGTAATTTCATGTCTATCCAGTTTCCATTGATGTTTCCTTTGATGTTGATCCTTTGATGTTTCTTCAATATGCCTTTGATGTTATTTCCACTGTCCTTTTGATCTCCATCCAGATTCCTTTGAAGTTTTTCAGTGTCCTTTGATGTCCCATCCAGCGGTCCTTTGATGTTTTATCCAGTGTCCTTTGATGTTTTCTACTCATTTTCCTTTGATGTTTTATCCACTGTGCTTTCATATCTATCAAATTTCCTTTGATAATTTTGACAGTGTCCTTTGATGTCCCATCCAGTGTCCTTTGATGTCCAACCAGTTTCCTTTGATGTTTCTTCAAAATGCATTTGATGTTTTTTACACTGTCATTTGATGTCCATCCAGTTTTCTGTCATGTTATTTCCAGTGTCCTTACATGTCCCATCCAGTGTCCTTTGATGTTTTATCCCGTGTCCTTTGATGTTTCTTCAGTTTTCCATTGATGTTCTTTCCACTGTCCTTTGATGTCCATCCAATTTCCTGTTCATGTTTTTTCCAGTGTCCTTTGATGTCCCATCCAATTTCCTTGATGTTTCATCCATTGTCCTTTGATGTTTCTTCAACATGACTTTTGATGTTTGTTCCGCTGTCCTTTGATGTCCATCCAAATTTTCCTTTGATGTTTTATCCAGTGTCCTTTGAAGTCCCATACATTGTCCTTTGATGTCCCATCAGTGTACTTTGATGTCCTTTGATGTCCATCCAGTTTTATTTTTTGTTTTTTCAACATGCCTTTGATGTTTTTTCCACTGTCTTTTGATGTCCAACCAGTTTCCTGTCATGTTTTTCCCAGCAGTGTCCTTTGATGTCTAATCAGTTTCCTTTGATGTTTCTTCAAAATGCCTTTGATGTTTTTTCCACTGTCCTTTGATGTCTTATCCAGTTTCTTTGATGTCTCATCCAGTTTCCTTTGATGTTTTTTTTCACTGTCCTTTGATGTCTAATCAGTTTCCTTTGATGTTTGTGTGTGTGTGTGTGTGTGGAGGGGGGTGGCAGAGCAGGGAGAGAGTCAGAGTCCAGGTGGTGTGTGTGTGTGTGTTGGGGGGGGCAGAGCAGGGAGAGAGTTCAGCGTCCTGACAGCCTGGTGGACGAAGCTGTCCCGCAGTCTGCCGGTCCTGGCCGCAGGCTCTGCAGTCTCCTCCCCGATGGCAGCAGGCTGAAGAGGCTGTGTGACGGGTGAGTGGGGTCTCTCGCAATGCAAAGGGTTTTGCGGGTGAGGCGAGAGGTGTAGAGGTCTTGGAGGGAGGGGGAGAGAAGCGCCGACGATCTTCTCAGCTGCTCTCACGATGCGCTGGAGGTTCTTCCTGCAGGACATGGAGCAGGTGCCGTACCACACGGTGATGCTGCTGGTCAGGACGCTCTCCGATGGTGCCTCTGTAGAAGATGTGCATGATGGGAGCCGGGGCTCTAGCTTTCCTCAGTTTGCGGAGGATAGTAGAGGCGCTGGTTCGCTTTCTTGGCCAGTGATGTGGTGTTGGTGGTCCAGGAGAGGTCCTCAGGTGACGTGCACACCCAGGAATTTGGTGCTGCTCACCCTCTCCACCATAGCACCATTGATGGTCAAAGGGCATGCTGGGGGCATCTTCTCCTGAAGTCCACAACAATCTCCTTCGTCTTCTCCACGTTCAGAGAGAGATTGTTGTGTTCACACCACAAGGCCAGGCGGCTCACCTTGCTCCTGTAATCTGTCTCGTCCTTGTTGCTAATGAGACCTACCACAGTTGTGTCATCGGCGAACTTGACGAGGAGGTTGGAGCTGTGCGACGGTGTGCAGTCGTGGGTCAGCAGAGTGAAGAGGAGGGGGCTCAGCACACATCCTTGGAGGGCTCCCATGTTCAGTGTGGTGGTGTTGAATGTGTTTCTGCCGACCTGAACTGCCTGAGGTCTCCCCGTCAGGAAGTCCAGCAGCCAGTTGCACAGTGAGGTGTTTAATCCCAGCTGGTCCACTTTTGTCCACTGTCCTTCCCTTTGATGTTTGTTCCAGTGTCCTTTGATGTCCCATCCAGTGTCCTTTGATTTCTTATCCAGTATCCTTTGATGTTTCCTTTGATGTTGATCCTTTGATGTTTCTACAACATGCCTTTGATGTTATTTCCACTGTCCTTTGATCTCCATCCAGATTCCTTTGAAGTATTTCACAGTGTCCTTTGATGTTTTATCCACAGTAATTTCATGTCTATCCAGTTTCCATTGATGTTTCGTTTGATGTTGATCCTTTGATGTTTCTTCAATATGCCTTTGATGTTATTTCCACTGTCCTTTGATCTCCATCCAGATTCCTTTGAAGTTTTTCAGTGTCCTTTGATGTCCCATCCAGCGTCCTTTGATGTTTTATCCCAGTGTCCTTTGATGTTTCTACTCATTTTCCTTTGATGTTTTATCCACTGTGCTTTCATATCTATCAAGTTTCCTTTGATAATTTTGACAGTGTCCTTTGATGTCCCATCCAGTGTCCTTTGATGTCCAACCAGTATCTTTGATGTTTCCTTTGATGTTGATCCTTTGATGTTTCTTCAACATGCCTTTGATGTTATTTCCACTGTCCTTTGATCTCCATCCAGATTCCTTTGAAGTATTTCACAGTGTCCTTTGATGTTTTATCCACAGTAATTTCATGTCTATCCAGTTTCCATTGATGTTTCGTTTGATGTTGATCCTTTGATGTTTCTTCAATATGCCTTTGATGTTATTTCCACTGTCCTTTGATCTCCATCCAGATTCCTTTGAAGTTTTTCAGTGTCCTTTGATGTCCCATCCAGCGTCCTTTGATGTTTTATCCAGTGTCCTTTGATGTTTCTACTCATTTTCCTTTGATGTTTTATCCACTGTGCTTTCATATCTATCAAGTTTCCTTTGATAATTTTGACAGTGTCCTTTGATGTCCCATCCAGTGTCCTTTGATGTCCAACCAGTTTCCTTTGATGTTTCTTCAAAATGCATTTGATGTTTTTTACAGTCATTTGATGTCCATCCAGTTTTCTGTCATGTTATTTCCAGTGTCCTTACATGTCCCATCCAGTGTCCTTTGATGTTTTATCCCGTGTCCTTTGATGTTTCTTCAGTTTTCCATTGATGTTCTTTCCACTGTCCTTTGATGTCCATCCAATTTCCTGTCATGTTTTTTCACTGTCCTTTGATGTCCATCCAATTTCCTTTGATGTTTCCATTGTCCTTTGATGTCCCATCCAATTTCCTTTGATGTTTCATCCATTGTCCTTTGATGTTTCTTCAACATGACTTTGATGTTTGTTCCGCTGTCCTTTGATGTCCATCCAAATTTTCCTTTGATGTTTTATCCAGTGTCCTTTGAAGTCCCATACATTGTCCTTTGATGTCCCATCCAGTGTACTTTGATGTCCTTTGATGTCCATCCAGTTTTATTTTTTGTTTTTTCAACATGCCTTTGATGTTTTTTCCACTGTCCTTTGATGTCTATCCATTTTCCATTGATGTTTTTTCAATGTCCGTTGATGTCCCATCAAGTGTCCTTTTATGTTTTTCCAGTGGACTTTGACTTCACATTCATTATCCTTTGATGGTTTATCCAGTGTCCTTTGAGGTCCCATACATTGTCCTTTGATGTTTTATCCATGTCCTTTGATCTTTTCTACACTGTCTTTTGATGTTTCTTCAATTTTCCTTTGATGTATCTTTCCAGCCCTTTGATGTCCATCCAGTTTCATTTGATGTTTTTCCAGTGTCCGTTGGTCTCCCATCCAGTGTCCTTTTATATTTTGGACAGTTTCTTTGATGTGATATACATTGTCCTTTGATGTCCCATTCAGTGTCCTTTGATGTTTTCCAGTTTGCTTTGATGTTCCATACACTTTCTGTTGATATTTTGGACAGTGTCATTTGATGTGATATTCAGTGTACTTTGATGTCCCATCCAGTTTCCTTTGATGTTTTTTCCACTGTCCTTTGATGTCCATCCAATTTCCTGTCATGTTTTTTTCCAGTGTCCTTTGATGTCCCATCCAGTGTCCTTTGATCTTTTGTCCACTTTCCTTTAATGTTTCGTCAGTTTTCCTTTTATGTTTTATCCAATGTGCTTTCATGTCTATCCAGCTTCCTTTGATGTTTTATACAGTGTCCTTTGATTTTTCTTCAATTTTCTTTTGATGTTTTTTCCACTGTCCTTTGATGTCCAACCAGTTTCCTGTCATGTTTTTCCCAGCAGTCCTTTGATGTCTAATCAGTTTCCTTTGATGTTTCTTTAAAATGCCTTTGATGTTTTTTCCACTGTCCTTTGATGTCTTATCCAGTTTCTTTGATGTCTCATCCAGTTTCCTTTGATGTTTTTTTCACTGTCCTTTGATGTCTAATCAGTTTCCTTTGATGTTTGTGTGTGTGTGTGTGTGTGGAGGGGGTGGCAGAGCAGGGAGAGAGTCAGAGTCCAGGTGGTGTGTGTGTGTGTGTTGGGGGGGCAGAGCAGGGAGAGAGTTCAGCGTCCTGACAGCCTGGACGAAGCTGTCCCGCAGTCTGCCGGTCCTGGCCCGCAGGCTCTGCAGTCTCCTCCCCGATGGCAGCAGGCTGAAGAGGCTGTGTGACGGGTGAGTGGGGTCTCTCGCAATGCAAAGGGTTTTGCGGGTGAGGCGAGAGGTGTAGAGGTCTTGGAGGGAGGGGAGAGAAGCGCCGACGATCTTCTCAGCTGCTCTCACGATGCGCTGGAGGTTCTTCCTGCAGGACATGGAGCAGGTGCCGTACCACACGGTGATGCTGCTGGTCAGGACGCTCTCGATGGTGCCTCTGTAGAAGTGCATGATGGGAGCCGGGGGCTCTAGCTTTCCTCAGTTTGCGGAGGAAGTAGAGGCGCTGGTTCGCTTTCTTGGCCAGTGATGTGGTGTTGGTGGTCCAGGAGAGGTCCTCAGTGACGTGCACACCCAGGAATTTGGTGCTGCTCACCCTCTCCACCATAGCACCATTGATGGTCAAAGGGGCATGCTGGGGGCATCTCCCTGAAGTCCACAACAATCTCCTTCGTCTTCTCCACGTTCAGAGAGAGATTGTTGTGTTCACACCACAAGGCCAGGCGGCTCACCTTGCTCCTGTAATCTGTCTCGTCCTTGTTGCTAATGAGACCTACCACAGTTGTGTCATCGGCGAACTTGACGAGGAGGTTGGAGCTGTGCGACGGTGTGCAGTCGTGGGTCAGCAGAGTGAAGAGGAGGGGGCTCAGCACACATCCTTGGAGGGCTCCCATGTTCAGTGTGGTGGTGTTGAATGTGTTTCTGCCGACCTGAACTGCCTGAGGTCTCCCCGTCAGGAAGTCCAGCAGCCAGTTGCACAGTGAGGTGTTTAATCCCAGCTGGTCCACTTTTGTCCACTGTCCTTCCCTTTGATGTTTGTTCCAGTGTCCTTTGATGTCCCATCCAGTGTCCTTTGATTTCTTATCCAGTATCCTTTGATGTTTCCTTTGATGTTGATCCTTTGATGTTTCTTCAACATGCCTTTGATGTTTTTCCACTGTCCTTTGATCTCCATCCAGATTCCTTTGAAGTATTTCACAGTGTCCTTTGATGTTTTATCCACAGTAATTTCATGTCTATCCAGTTTCCATTGATGTTTCGTTTGATGTTGATCCTTTGATGTTTCTTCAATATGCCTTTGATGTTATTTCCACTGTCCTTTGATCTCCATCCAGATTCCTTTGAAGTTTTCAGTGTCCTTTGATGTCCCATCCAGCGTCCTTTGATGTTTTATCCAGTGTCCTTTGATGTTTCTACTCATTTTCCTTTGATGTTTTATCCACTGTGCTTTCATATCTATCAAGTTTCCTTTGATAATTTTGACAGTGTCCTTTGATGTCCCATCCAGTGTCCTTTGATGTCCAACCAGTATCCTTTGATGTTTCCTTTGATGTTGATCCTTTGATGTTTCTTCAACATGCCTTTGATGTTATTTCCACTGTCCTTTGATCTCCATCCAGATTCCTTTGAAGTATTTCACAGTGTCCTTTGATGTTTTATCCACAGTAATTTCATGTCTATCCAGTTTCCATTGATGTTTCGTTTGATGTTGATCTTTGATGTTTTTCAATATGCCTTTGATGTTATTTCCACTGTCCTTTGATCTCCATCCAGATTCCTTTGAAGTTTTTCAGTGTCCTTTGATGTCCCATCCAGCGTCCTTTGATGTTTTATCCAGTGTCCTTTGATGTTTCTACTCATTTTCCTTTGATGTTTTATCCACTGTGCTTCATATCTATCAAGTTTCCTTTATTTTGACAGTGTCCTTTGATGTCCCATCCAGTGTCCTTTGATGTCCAACCAGTTTCCTTTGATGTTTCTTCAAAATGCATTTGATGTTTTTTACACTGTCATTTGATGTCCATCCAGTTTTCTGTCATGTTATTTCCAGTGTCCTTACATGTCCCATCCAGTGTCCTTTGATGTTTTATCCCGTGTCCTTTGATGTTTCTTCAGTTTTCCATTGATGTTCTTTCCACTGTCCTTTGATGTCCATCCAATTTCCTGTCATGTTTTTTCCACTGTCCTTTGATGTCCTCCAATTTCCTGTCATGTTTTTCCAGTGTCCTTTGATGTCCCATCCAATTTCCTTTGATGTTTCATCCATTGTCCTTTGATGTTTCTTCAACATGACTTTGATGTTTGTTCCGCTGTCCTTTGATGTCCATCCAAATTTTCCTTTGATGTTTTATCCAGTGTCCTTTGAAGTCCCATCCAGTGTCCTTTGATGTTTTATCCACAGTAATTTCATTTCTATCCAGTTTCCATTGATGTTTCGTTTGATGTTGATCCTTTGATGTTTCTTCAATATGCCTTTGATGTTATTTCCACTGTGCTTTCATATCTATCAAGTTTCCTTTGATAATTTTGACAGTGTCCTTTGATGTCCCATCCAGTGTCCTTTGATGTTTCTTCAAAATGCATTTGATGTTTTTACACTGTCATTTGATGTCCATCCAAATTTTCCTTTGATGTTTGTTCCGCTGTCCTTTGATGTCCATCCAAATTTTCCTTTGATGTTGTTCCGCTGTCCTTTGATGTCCATCCAAATTTTCCTTTGATGTTTTATCCAGTGTCCTTTGAAGTCCCATCCAGTGTCCTTTGATTTTTATCCACAGTAATTTCATTTCTATCCAGTTTCCATTGATGTTTCGTTTGATGTTGATCTTTGATGTTTCTTCAATATGCCTTTGATGTTATTTCCACTGTCCTTTGATCTCCATCCAGATTCCTTTGAAGTTTTTCAGTGTCCTTTGATGTCCCATCCAGCGTCCTTTGATGTTTTATCCAGTGTCCTTTGATGTTTCTACTCATTTTCCTTTGATATTTTATCCACTGTGCTTTCATATCTATCAAGTTTCCTTTGATAATTTTGACAGTGTCCTTTGATGTCCCATCCAGTGTCCTTTGATGTTTCTTCAAAATGCATTTGATGTTTTTTACACTGTCATTTGATGTCCATCCAGTTTTCTGTCATGTTATTTCCAGTGTCCTTACATGTCCCATCCAGTGTCCTTTGATGTTTTATCCGTGTCCTTTGATGTTTCTTCAGTTTTCCATTGATGTTCTTTCCACTGTCCTTTGATGTCCATCCAATTTCCTGTCATGTTTTTTCCACTGTCCTTTGATGTCCATCCAATTTCCTGTCATGTTTTTTCCAGTGTCCTTTGATGTCCATCCAATTTCCTTTGATGTTTCATCCATTGTCCTTTGATGTTTCTTCAACATGACTTTGATGTTTGTTCCGCTGTCCTTTGATGTCCATCCAAATTTTCCTTTGATGTTTTATCCAGTGTCCTTTGAAGTCCCATCCAGTGTCCTTTGATGTTTTATCCACAGTAATTTCATTTCTATCCAGTTTCCATTGATGTTTCGTTTGATGTTGATCCTTTGATGTTTCTTCAATATGCCTTTGATGTTATTTCCACTGTGCTTTCATATCTATCAAGTTTCCTTTGATAATTTTGACAGTGTCCTTTGATGTCCCATCCAGTGTCCTTTGATGTTTCTTCAAATGCATTGATGTTTTTTACACTGTCATTTGATGTCCATCCAAATTTTCTTTGATGTTTGTTCGCTGTCCTTTGATGTCCATCCAAATTTTCCTTTGATGTTTTCCGCTGTCCTTTGATGTCCATCCAAATTTCCTTTGATGTTTTATCCAGTGTCCTTTGAAGTCCCATCCAGTGTCCTTTGATGTTTTATCCACAGTAAATTTCATTTCTATCCAGTTTCCATTGATGTTTCGTTTGATGTTGATCCTTTGATGTTTCTTCAATATGCCTTTGATGTTATTTCCACTGTCCTTTGATCTCCATCCAGATTCCTTTGAAGTTTTTCAGTGTCCTTTGATGTCCCATCCAGCGTCCTTTGATGTTTTATCCAGTGTCCTTTGATGTTTCTACTCATTTTCCTTTGATATTTTATCCACTGTGCTTTCATATCTATCAAGTTTCCTTTGATAATTTTGACAGTGTCCTTTGATGTCCCATCCAGTGTCCTTTGATGTTTCTTCAAAATGCATTTGATGTTTTTTACACTGTCATTTGATGTCCATCCAGTTTTCTGTCATGTTATTTCCAGTGTCCTTACATGTCCCATCCAGTGTCCTTTGATGTTTTATCCCGTGTCCTTTGATGTTTCTTCAGTTTTCCATTGATGTTCTTTCCACTGTCTTTGATGTCCATCCAATTTCCTGTCATGTTTTTTCCACTGTCCTTTGATGTCCATCCAATTTCCTGTCATGTTTTTTCCAGTGTCCTTTGATGTCCCATCCAATTTCCTTTGATGTTTCATCCATTGTCCTTTGATGTTTCTTCAACATGACTTTGATGTTTGTTCGCTGTCCTTTGATGTCCATCCAAATTTTCCTTTGATGTTTTATCCAGTGTCCTTTGAAGTCCCATACATTGTCCTTTGATGTCCCATCCAGTGTACTTTTATGTCCTTGATGTCCATCCAGTTTTATTTTTTTGTTTTTCAACATGCCTTTGATGTTTTTTCCACTGTCCTTTGATGTCTATCCATTTTCCATTGATGTTTTTT
>NW_026117674.1:0-10300 GCF_001640805.2 Lates calcarifer
TTTCCACAGTAATTTCATGTCTATCCAGTTTCCATTGATGTTTCTTTGATGTTGATCCTTTGATGTTTCTTCAATATGCCTTTGATGTTATTTCCACTGTCCTTTGATCTCCATCCAGATTCCTTTGAAGTTTTTCAGTGTCCTTTGATGTCCCATCCAGCGTCCTTTGATGTTTTATCCAGTGTCCTTTGATGTTTTACTCATTTTCCTTTGATGTTTTATCCACTGTGCTTTCATATCTATCAAATTTCCTTTGATAATTTTGACAGTGTCCTTTGATGTCCCATCCAGTGTCCTTTGATGTCCAACCAGTTTCCTTTGATGTTTTCAATGCATTTGATGTTTTTACACTGTCATTTGATGTCCATCCAGTTTTCTGTCATGTTTTTCCAGTGTCCTTACATGTCCCACAGTGTCCTTTGATGTTTTATCCCGTGTCCTTTGATGTTTCTTCAGTTTTCCATTGATGTTCTTTCCACTGTCCTTTGATGTCCATCCAATTTCCTGTCATGTTTTTTCCAGTGTCCTTTGATGTCCCATCCAATTTCCTTTGATGTTTCATCCATTGTCCTTTGATGTTTCTTCAACATGACTTTGATGTTTGTTCCGCTGTCCTTTGATGTCCATCCAATTTTCCTTTGATGTTTTATCCAGTGTCCTTTGAAGTCCATACATTGTCCTTTGATGTCCCATCAGTGTACTTTGATGTCCTTTGATGTCCATCCAGTTTTATTTTTGTTTTTTCAACATGCCTTTGATGTTTTTTCACTGTCTTTTGATGTCCAACCAGTTTCCTGTCATGTTTTTCCCAGCAGTGTCCTTTGATGTCTAATCAGTTTCCTTTGATGTTTCTTCAAAATGCCTTTGATGTTTTTTCCACTGTCCTTTGATGTTATCCAGTTTCTTTGATGTCTCATCCAGTTTCCTTTGATGTTTTTTTTCACTGTCCTTTGATGTCTAATCAGTTTCCTTTGATGTTTGTGTGTGTGTGTGTGTGTGGAGGGGGGTGGCAGAGCAGGGAGAGAGTCAGAGTCCAGGTGGTGTGTGTGTGTGGTTGGGGGGGGCAGAGCAGGGAGAGAGTTCAGCGTCCTGACAGCCTGGTGGACGAAGCTGTCCGCAGTCTGCCGGTCCTGGCCCGCAGGCTCTGCAGTCTCCTCCCCGATGGCAGCAGGCTGAAGAGGCTGTGTGACGGGTGAGTGGGGTCTCTCGCAATGCAAAGGGTTTTGCGGGTGAGGCGAGAGGTGTAGAGGTCTTGGAGGGAGGGGAGAGAAGCGCCGACGATCTTCTCAGCTGCTCTCACGATGCGCTGGAGGTTCTTCCTGCAGGACATGGAGCAGGTGCCGTACCACACGGTGATGCTGCTGGTCAGGACGCTCTCGATGGTGCCTCTGTAGAAGATGTGCATGATGGGAGCCGGGGCTCTAGCTTTCCTCAGTTTGCGGAGGAAGTAGAGGCGCTGGTTCGCTTTCTTGGCCAGTGATGTGGTGTTGGTGGTCCAGGAGAGGTCCTCAGTGACGTGCACACCCAGGAATTTGGTGCTGCTCACCCTCTCCACCATAGCACCATTGATGGTCAAAGGGGCATGCTGGGGGCATCTTCTCCTGAAGTCCACAACAATCTCCTTCGTCTTCTCCACGTTCAGAGAGAGATTGTTGTGTTCACACCACAAGGCCAGGCGGCTCACCTTGCTCCTGTAATCTGTCTCGTCCTTGTTGCTAATGAGACCTACCACAGTTGTGTCATCGGCGAACTTGACGAGGAGGTTGGAGCTGTGCGACGGTGTGCAGTCGTGGGTCAGCAGAGTGAAGAGGAGGGGGCTCAGCACACATCCTTGGAGGGCTCCCATGTTCAGTGTGGTGGTGTTGAATGTGTTTCTGCCGACCTGAACTGCCTGAGGTCTCCCCGTCAGGAAGTCCAGCAGCCAGTTGCACAGTGAGGTGTTTAATCCCAGCTGGTCCACTTTTGTCCACTGTCCTTCCCTTTGATGTTTGTTCCAGTGTCCTTTGATGTCCCATCCAGTGTCCTTTGATTTCTTATCCAGTATCCTTTGATGTTTCCTTTGATGTTGATCCTTTGATGTTTCTACAACATGCCTTTGATGTTATTTCCACTGTCCTTTGATCTCCATCCAGATTCCTTTGAAGTATTTCACAGTGTCCTTTGATGTTTTATCCACAGTAATTTCATGTCTATCCAGTTTCCATTGATGTTTCGTTTGATGTTGATCCTTTGATGTTTCTTCAATATGCCTTTGATGTTATTTCCACTGTCCTTTGATCTCCATCCAGATTCCTTTGAAGTTTTTCAGTGTCCTTTGATGTCCCATCCAGCGTCCTTTGATGTTTTATCCAGTGTCCTTTGATGTTTCTACTCATTTTCCTTTGATGTTTTATCCACTGTGCTTTCATATCTATCAAGTTTCCTTTGATAATTTTGACAGTGTCCTTTGATGTCCCATCCAGTGTCCTTTGATGTCCAACCAGTATCCTTTGATGTTTCCTTTGATGTTGATCCTTTGATGTTTCTTCAACATGCCTTTGATGTTATTTCCACTGTCCTTTGATCTCCATCCAGATTCCTTTGAAGTATTTCACAGTGTCCTTTGATGTTTTATCCACAGTAATTTCATGTCTATCCAGTTTCCATTGATGTTTCGTTTGATGTTGATCTTTGATGTTTCTTCAATATGCCTTTGATGTTATTTCCACTGTCCTTTGATCTCCATCCAGATTCCTTTGAAGTTTTTCAGTGTCCTTTGATGTCCCATCCAGCGTCCTTTGATGTTTTATCCAGTGTCCTTTGATGTTTCTACTCATTTTCCTTTGATGTTTTATCCACTGTGCTTTCATATCTATCAAGTTTCCTTTGATAATTTTGACAGTGTCCTTTGATGTCCCATCCAGTGTCCTTTGATGTCCAACCAGTTTCCTTTGATGTTTCTTCAAAATGCATTTGATGTTTTTTACAGTCATTTGATGTCCATCCAGTTTTCTGTCATGTTATTTCCAGTGTCCTTACATGTCCCATCCAGTGTCCTTTGATGTTTTATCCCGTGTCCTTTGATGTTTCTTCAGTTTTCCATTGATGTTCTTTCCACTGTCCTTGATGTCCATCCAATTTCCTGTCATGTTTTTTCACTGTCTTTGATGTCCATCCAATTTCCTTTGATGTTTCATCCATTGTCCTTTGATGTCCCATCCAATTTCCTTTGATTTCATCCATTGTCCTTTGATGTTTCTTCAACATGACTTTGATGTTTGTTCCGCTGTCCTTTGATGTCCATCCAAATTTTCCTTTGATGTTTTATCCAGTGTCCTTTGAAGTCCCATACATTGTCCTTTGATGTCCCATCCAGTGTACTTTGATGTCCTTTGATGTCCATCCAGTTTTATTTTTTGTTTTTTCAACATGCCTTTGATGTTTTTTCCACTGTCCTTTGATGTCTATCCATTTTCCATTGATGTTTTTTCAATGTCCGTTGATGTCCATCAAGTGTCCTTTTATGTTTTTTCCAGTGGACTTTGACTTCACATTCATTATCCTTTGATGGTTTATCCAGTGTCCTTTGAGGTCCCATACATTGTCCTTTGATGTTTTATCCCATGTCCTTTGATCTTTTCTACACTGTCCTTTGATGTTTCTTCAATTTTCCTTTGATGTATCTTTCCACTGCCCTTTGATGTCCATCCAGTTTCATTTGATGTTTTTTCCAGTGTCCGTTGGTCTCCCATCCAGTGTCCTTTTATATTTTGGACAGTTTTCTTTGATGTGATATACATTGTCCTTTGATGTCCCATTCAGTGTCCTTTGATGTTTTATCCAGTTTGCTTTGATGTTCCATACACTTTCTGTTGATATTTTGGACAGTGTCATTTGATGTGATATTCAGTGTACTTTGATGTCCCATCCAGTTTCCTTTGATGTTTTTTCCACTGTCCTTTGATGTCCATCCAATTTCCTGTCATGTTTTTTTCCAGTGTCCTTTGATGTCCCATCCAGTGTCCTTTGATCTTTTGTCCACTTTCCTTTAATGTTTCGTCAGTTTTCCTTTTATGTTTTATCCAATGTGCTTTTCATGTCTATCCAGCTTCCTTTGATGTTTTATACAGTGTCCTTTGATTTTTCTTCAATTTTCTTTTGATGTTTTTTCCACTGTCCTTTGATGTCCAACCAGTTTCCTGTCATGTTTTCCCAGCAGTGTCCTTTGATGTCTAATCAGTTTCCTTTGATGTTTCTTCAAAATGCCTTTGATGTTTTTTCCACTGTCCTTTGATGTCTTATCCAGTTTCTTTGATGTCTCATCCAGTTTCCTTTGATGTTTTTTTCACTGTCCTTGATGTCTAATCAGTTTCCTTTGATGTTTGTGTGTGTGTGTGTGTGTGGAGGGGGGTGGCAGAGCAGGGAGAGTCAGAGTCCAGGTGGTGTGTGTGTGTGTGTTGGGGGGGCAGAGCAGGGAGAGAGTTCAGCGTCCTGACAGCCTGGTGGACGAAGCTGTCCCGCAGTCTGCCGGTCCTGGCCCGCAGGCTCTGCAGTCTCCTCCCCGATGGCAGCAGGCTGAAGAGGCTGTGTGACGGGTGAGTGGGGTCTCTCGCAATGCAAAGGGTTTGCGGGTGAGGCGAGAGGTGTAGAGGTCTTGGAGGGAGGGGAGAGAAGCGCCGACGATCTTCTCAGCTGCTCTCACGATGCGCTGGAGGTTCTTCCTGCAGGACATGGAGCAGGTGCCGTACCACACGGTGATGCTGCTGGTCAGGACGCTCTCGATGGTGCCTCTGTAGAAGATGTGCATGATGGGAGCCGGGGCTCTAGCTTTCCTCAGTTTGCGGAGGAAGTAGAGGCGCTGGTTCGCTTTCTTGGCCAGTGATGTGTGTGTTGGTGGTCCAGGAGAGGTCCTCAGTGACGTGCACACCCAGGAATTTGGTGCTGCTCACCCTCTCCACCATAGCACCATTGATGGTCAAAGGGGCATGCTGGGGGCATCTTCTCCTGAAGTCCACAACAATCTCCTTCGTCTTCTCCACGTTCAGAGAGAGATTGTTGTGTTCACACCACAAGGCCAGGGCTCACCTTGCTCCTGTAATCTGTCTCGTCCTTGTTGCTAATGAGACCTACCACAGTTGTGTCATCGGCGAACTTGACGAGGAGGTTGGAGCTGTGCGACGGTGTGCAGTCGTGGGTCAGCAGAGTGAAGAGGAGGGGGCTCAGCACACATCCTTGGAGGGCCCCATGTTCAGTGTGGTGGTGTTGAATGTGTTTCTGCCGACCTGAACTGCCTGAGGTCTCCCCGTCAGGAAGTCCAGCAGCCAGTTGCACAGTGAGGTGTTTAATCCCAGCTGGTCCACTTTTGTCCACTGTCCTTCCCTTTGATGTTTGTTCCAGTGTCCTTTGATGTCCCATCCAGTGTCCTTTGATTTCTTATCCAGTATCCTTTGATGTTTCCTTTGATGTTGATCCTTTGATGTTTCTTCAACATGCCTTTGATGTTATTTCCACTGTCCTTTGATCTCCATCCAGATTCCTTTGAAGTATTTCACAGTGTCCTTTGATGTTTTATCCACAGTAATTTCATGTCTATCCAGTTTCCATTGATGTTTCGTTTGATGTTGATCCTTTGATGTTTCTTCATATGCCTTTGATGTTATTTCCACTGTCCTTTGATCTCCATCCAGATTCCTTTGAAGTTTTTCAGTGTCCTTTGATGTCCCATCCAGCGTCCTTTGATGTTTTATCCAGTGTCCTTTGATGTTTCTACTCATTTTCCTTTGATGTTTTATCCACTGTGCTTTCATATCTATCAAGTTTCCTTTGATAATTTTGACAGTGTCCTTTGATGTCCCATCCAGTGTCCTTTGATGTCCAACCAGTATCCTTTGATGTTTCCTTTGATGTTGATCCTTTGATGTTTCTTCAACATGCCTTTGATGTTATTTCCACTGTCCTTTGATCTCCATCCAGATTCCTTTGAAGTATTTCACAGTGTCCTTTGATGTTTTATCCACAGTAATTTCATGTCTATCCAGTTTCCATTGATGTTTCGTTTGATGTTGATCCTTTGATGTTTCTTCAATATGCCTTTGATGTTATTTCCACTGTCCTTTGATCTCCATCCAGATTCCTTTGAAGTTTTTCAGTGTCCTTTGATGTCCCATCCAGCGTCCTTTGATGTTTTATCCAGTGTCCTTTGATGTTTCTACTCATTTTCCTTTGATGTTTTATCCACTGTGCTTTCATATCTATCAAGTTTCCTTTGATAATTTTGACAGTGTCCTTTGATGTCCCATCCAGTGTCCTTTGATGTCCAACCAGTTTCCTTTGATGTTTCTTCAAAATGCATTTGATGTTTTTTACACTGTCATTTGATGTCCATCCAGTTTTCTGTCATGTTATTTCCAGTGTCCTTACATGTCCCATCCAGTGTCCTTTGATGTTTTATCCCGTGTCCTTTGATGTTTCTTCAGTTTTCCATTGATGTTCTTTCCACTGTCCTTTGATGTCCATCCAATTTCCTGTCATGTTTTTCCACTGTCCTTTGATGTCCATCCAATTTCCTGTCATGTTTTTTCCAGTGTCCTTTGATGTCCCATCCAATTTCCTTTGATGTTTCATCCATTGTCCTTTGATGTTTCTTCAACATGACTTTGATGTTTGTTCTGTCTTTGATGTCCATCCAAATTTTCCTTTGATGTTTTATCCAGTGTCCTTTGAAGTCCCATCCAGTGTCCTTTGATGTTTTATCCACAGTAATTTCATTTCTATCCAGTTTCCATTGATGTTTCGTTTGATGTTGATCCTTTGATGTTTCTTCAATATGCCTTTGATGTTATTTCCACTGTGCTTTCATATCTATCAAGTTTCCTTTGATAATTTTGACAGTGTCCTTTGATGTCCCATCCAGTGTCCTTTGATGTTTCTTCAAAATGCATTTGATGTTTTTTTACACTGTCATTTGATGTCCATCCAAATTTTCCTTTGATGTTTGTTCCGCTGTCCTTTGATTCCATCCAAATTTCCTTTGATGTTTGTTCCGCTGTCCTTTGATGTCCATCCAAATTTTCCTTTGATGTTTTATCCAGTGTCCTTTGAAGTCCCATCCAGTGTCCTTTGATGTTTTATCCACAGTAATTTCATTTCTATCCAGTTTCCATTGATGTTTCGTTTGATGTTGATCCTTTGATGTTTCTTCAATATGCCTTTGATGTTATTTCCACTGTCCTTTGATCTCCATCCAGATTCCTTTGAAGTTTTTCAGTGTCCTTTGATGTCCCATCCAGCGTCCTTTGATGTTTTATCCAGTGTCCTTTGATGTTTCTACTCATTTTCCTTTGATATTTTATCCACTGTGCTTTCATATCTATCAAGTTTCCTTTGATAATTTTGACAGTGTCCTTTGATGTCCCATCCAGTGTCCTTTGATGTTTCTTCAAAATGCATTTGATGTTTTTTACACTGTCATTTGATGTCCATCCAGTTTTCTGTCATGTTATTTCCAGTGTCCTTACATGTCCCATCCAGTGTCCTTTGATGTTTTATCCCGTGTCCTTTGATGTTTCTTCAGTTTTCCATTGATGTTCTTTCCACTGTCCTTTGATGTCCATCCAATTTCCTGTCATGTTTTTTCCACTGTCCTTTGATGTCCATCCAATTTCCTGTCATGTTTTTTCCAGTGTCCTTTGATGTCCCATCCAATTTCCTTTGATGTTTCATCCATTGTCCTTTGATGTTTCTTCAACATGACTTTGATGTTTGTTCCGCTGTCCTTTGATGTCCATCCAAATTTTCCTTTGATGTTTTATCCAGTGTCCTTTGAAGTCCCATCCAGTGTCCTTTGATGTTTTATCCACAGTAATTTCATTTCTATCCAGTTTCCATTGATGTTTCGTTTGATGTTGATCCTTTGATGTTTCTTCAATATGCCTTTGATGTTATTTCCACTGTGCTTTCATATCTATCAAGTTTCCTTTGATAATTTTGACAGTGTCCTTTTGATGTCCCATCCAGTGTCCTTTGATGTTTCTTCAAAATGCATTTGATGTTTTTTACACTGTCATTTGATGTCCATCCAAATTTTCCTTTGATGTTTGTTCGCTGTCCTTTGATGTCCATCCAAATTTGTTCCATTCCTTTGATGTTTTATCCAGTGTCCTTTGAAGTCCCATCCAGTGTCCTTTGATGTTCCACAGTAATTTCATTTCTATCCAGTTTCCATTGATGTTTCGTTTGATGTTGATCCTTTGATGTTTCTTCAATATGCCTTTGATGTTATTTCCACTGTCCTTTGATCTCCATCCAGATTCCTTTGAAGTTTTTCAGTGTCCTTTGATGTCCCATCCAGCGTCCTTTGATGTTTTATCCAGTGTCCTTTGATGTTTCTACTCATTTTCCTTTGATTTTATCCACTGTGCTTTCATATCTATCAAGTTTCCTTTGATTTTGACAGTGTCCTTTGATGTCCCATCCAGTGTCCTTTGATGTTTCTTCAAAATGCATTTGATGTTTTTTACACTGTCATTTGATGTCCATCCAGTTTTCTGTCATGTTATTTCCAGTGTCCTTACATGTCCCATCCAGTGTCCTTTGATGTTTTATCCCGTGTCCTTTTGTTTCTTCAGTTTTCCATTGATGTTCTTTCCACTGTCCTTTGATGTCCATCCAATTTCCTGTCATGTTTTTTCCACTGTCCTTTGATGTCCATCCAATTTCCTGTCATGTTTTTTCCAGTGTCCTTTTGATGTCCCATCCAATTTCCTTTGATGTTTCATCCATTGTCCTTTGATGTTTCTTCAACATGACTTTGATGTTTGTTCCGCTGTCCTTTGATGTCCATCCAAATTTTCCTTTGATGTTTTATCCAGTGTCCTTTGAAGTCCCATACATTGTCCTTTGATGTCCCATCCAGTGTACTTTTATGTCCTTTGATGTCCATCCAGTTTTTTTTTGTCCTTTGATGTCTATCCATTTTCCATTGATGTTTTTTCAATGTCCGTTGATGTCCCATCAAGTGTCCTTTTATGTTTTTTCCAGTGGACTTTGACTTCACATTCATTATCCTTTGATGTTTATCCAGTGTCCTTTGAAGTCCCATACATTGTCCTTTGATGTTTTATCCAGTGTCCTTTGAAGTCTCATCCAGTGTGCTTTGACATTTTAGACAGTGTCCTTTGATGTTTTATCCCATGTCCTTTGATCTTTTCTACACTGTCCTTTGATGTTTCTTCAATTTTCTTTGATGTATCTTTCCACTGCCCTTTGATGTCCATCCAGTTTCATTTGATGTTTTTTCCAGTGTCCGTTGGTCTCCCATCCAGTGTCCTTTGATATTTTGGACAGTTTCCTTTGATGTGATATACATTGTCCTTTGATGTCCCATTCAGTGTCCTTTGATGTTTTATCCAGTTTGCTTTGATGTTCCATACACTTTCTGTTGATATTTTGGACAGTGTCATTTGATGTGATATTCAGTGTACTTTGATGTCCCATCCAGTTTCCTTTGATGTTTTTTCCACTGTCCTTTGATGTCCATCCAATTTCCTGTCATGTTTTTTTCCAGTGTCCTTTGATGTCCCATCCAGTGTCCTTTGATCTTTTGTCCACTTTCCTTTAATGTTTCGTCAGTTTTCCTTTTATGTTTTATCCAATGTGCTTTCATGTCTATCCAGCTTCCTTTGATGTTTTATACAGTGTCCTTTGATTTTTCTTCAATTTTCTTTTGATGTTTTTTCCACTGTCCTTTGATGTCCAACCAGTTTCCTGTCATGTTTTTCCCAGCAGTGTCCTTTGATGTCTAATCAGTTTCCTTTGATGTTTCTTTAAAATGCCTTTGATGTTTTTCCACTGTCCTTTGATGTCTTATCCAGTTTCTTTGATGTCTCATCCAGTTTCCTTTGATGTTTTTTTCACTGTCCTTTGATGTCTAATCAGTTTCCTTTGATGTTTGTGTGTGTGTGTGTGTGTGGAGGGGGGTGGCAGAGCAGGGAGAGAGTCAGAGTCCAGGTGGTGTGTGTGTGTGTGTTGGGGGGGGCAGAGCAGGAGAGAGTTCAGCGTCCTGACAGCCTGGTGACGAAGCTGTCCCGCAGTCTGCCGGTCCTGGCCCGCAGGCTCTGCAGTCTCCTCCCCGATGGCAGCAGGCTGAAGAGGCTGTGTGACGGGTGAGTGGGGTCTCTCGCAATGCAAAGGGTTTTGCGGGTGAGGCGAGAGTGTAGAGGTCTTGGAGGGAGGGAGAGAAGCGCCGACGATCTTCTCAGCTGCTCTCACGATGCGCTGGAGGTTTCTTCCTGCAGGACATGGAGCAGGTGCCGTACCACAC
>NW_026117675.1:0-30891 GCF_001640805.2 Lates calcarifer
GGATGAGTGATACAGCTGACACTGGTGAGAGGAATGGTACACCCTGGGCATCATCACAGGGCTGACATATTGAGACAACCATTTACACTGACATTCACAGCTTGTGCAAGAGTCACCAATTAACCTAACATGACTTTGCACTGTGGCAGGAGACTGGAGTACCGTAATTTCCGAACTATAAGCCGCTACTTTTTTCACACGCTTTGAACCTTGCGGCTTAAACAATGATGCGGCTAATTCATAGATTTTTACGGGCTAGCGAGCTTCATGCTGCAAAAACATTTAGACAAGTGCGGCCTGTATATGTACTTTTTTTTTTTTTTAAAATTAAGTGGGTGCGGCTTATATTCAGGTGCGCTCAATAGTCCGGAAATTACGGTACTTCACTTGCTTTAAAATGCAAAACCATAAAATATAAGGTATGATTAGTGCTGCAGAGCCATGGGCCCCTCGGAAATCAAAAATAAACAGAAACTTTCCAGAACCATTTCGCAAATGTACTCTAGTCTTGATTCCAGTCCGATAAAAGTAGTCAGCGTTATTTCAGCTTCAGTTCTGAGACTAAAACTTTTTAGCAGAAAGCCTGTATTGCAAACTTGAAGTTGGTTTTTAGCAACCAGGAACAACAACCGAGGAACACTGGGTTGTATTATGGGAAATGTAGGAACCATTGTGAAAAGGACTTCTTGCTTTAATTTTGACAGTTCCTTTTTAATCTCGTTACACCCCCACTTTTATTGAGGTGCAGTACTTAAATCCTGGGGAATTTCTTCAAGCAAATATTCAAGCCCTATTTTCAGATCTAATCTAGGCTGTCAGTGGCACTGAAACTGTGTTAGGATATAATATAGCTTTATATACTTGAAATGATTAGTACATTCTAATTAGTCCAGTTTTTATACTCTGAGTGAATACCTGTAGTCCCTGTAGTCCGGTCAACAACAATTTCTCAAAGATACTATAATACTGTAGATGCCAATATTTTTAAACTTTTTTTGGTCACTTTTGATCAGTCTGTGTTTTGGATCAGCACCACTGAGAATTCATAGAGTAATGCAACTTTCCAACATTCATATTATTTTCTTACTGTTGATGTTTTGAATCTCAGGAGCTGAGAGGAGCTTTTTAAATTTGAATTACAGAATCTAGTGAGTGTTTCTGTAAGTACACATCAGATCCACGTCAAATTAAAAACTGTTGGATTAAACCAAATTATCTGCATTATGTATTCAAAGAAAGTAACTGAACTAAATCAGGTTAACTTACCACCATGAAAAATCACAAATGCCTTAAACAGCATTTGAAGAGTAAATACTTCATACTTTACTTTCAAGTTGGAAAATATAGAACAATTTATGTGTGTTTATGTAGTTGTACACATGTGATCCAAGATTTTAAATTCAAATACATGTATGTGGCATCAGCCTTCTTTCTCAATTACATGATAATGCTATTACAATTAACACATTTAAATCAGTGATTAAAACTGTCTGTTAAATTTAAGTGCAAGTTTTTATGACTCAGTGCCTCGGCCCATGATAGCTTTCTTTGTGTTTCTCTCTGGTCTCAGTAGGATTATATAACATTTGGTCCAAACAGGTGCCACCCAAGAGGCCAAAACTGGAGGCCAGGATAGGCAAATACCTCCACTGCATCTGCATATTTGCCTGGTGAGCTGATATAAGCAGGACAAATGCCACCGCACACAGCACAGAAGATCAGCATGCTGAAAGTTATGAGTTTGGCCTCATTGAAACTGTCTGGAAGATTCCTTGCCAGAAATGCTAACAGGAAACTAAGGATAGCCAGTAACCAATATAACAAGTAACACTGCAAAACCACTGTGGACCCAACTACACACTCATAAACTATCTTGTCATTGTGGGTATTCAGTGTTTTTATGAGGAGCTGGTGATGCAGTGACAAGCCAAGCAGTGCAGATTGCTGCTTGAACAGAAGTAAGAACCAGAACTGTCCCTCTCTGCTGTAAAACACCAAACCACTTCAGACTGGCTTCACCTCCTGCTTGGAGGCCTTGAACACAGCCAGAACCACCATGGTTTTTCACCAGGATGCATGAGACACAAAGAACAAAGCTAATCCCAAATGCTGCATGTCTCAGTTGGCATGTCCATGGTCTGGGTCGTCCAATGAACAGTATGAACACAGGAAACAAAGCTTAAGTGACAGCAACAGATGAAAACTAAGTTCAGAATTGTTGGCACGAACTATAGGTGTTCTGCGATGATAGATGAAGATGCCCAGGACAACAGCACAGATAAATGTGCCAGCAGTGAGGTAGCTGCCAAGCAAATACCCAGAGGCTCGTGGTAGGAGAGGAACTCTATTTTTCTTAGGAACACATTGGTCACGCTGGGATTGGACCAGAAATCCTCTGGACAACTGGTACACTCCATAGAGTCTATGAAAATAAGGAAAGTGTTGTGCTACATCAACCTTGTTACCCCAGAAATTCTTTTTATGACGAAATAAAGTGTAACAACAAATACTTTTTGAAATTTGACAGGTTGCAAATATGTTGATCACTGAAACATCAGTACCCCCCCAAATATCTGATCTTGGTGTACAACATCCACTTCTAGTGACAACAGCATTATTAAACTTTTTCATGGATATGTTTAGGCACTCACAGGATTTGGTTAAGGTTATAAAAAGATCTTGATCTCAAGAAAAGTTCACAGTGACTCCAGAAACATTGCTATGAACATTTAATCAAAACCTGCCTGCCATTTAATCAAAAAAATGCCTCTGATGCCTGAACCACACACAGGACAGTAGATGCAAACTCTGGTCTCTGGCAGGACAATTGTGTACGTTGAATGCCCGACATCTACCCTAGGCACCTTCTTTCGAATGCACGGCCATTAAGAATGCAACTCTTCATTTGTTGAGCTGTGTTTCCCTCAAAATGTATTGCTGTTACAGTTATATCTATATATAGATATACATGTAATTTCAGAACAGCATTGGATAAATAAGTGTAATGTATCTTGCAATGTAATCTGCAATGCTTAAAGTTGAACACTCACCAGTCTTATTGCTGACCTTTCCTTCAGAACAAGGAATGCAGTCTAAACAGCACTCAGGTTCTCCCCTCTTTCTGGCTATGCGGGTCCCTGGAGGACAGCTCTCACTGCACACTGACCGTGGTGGCTGTAGGGAGAAAAGTCTGTTCTACACTCTTTTACACTGCTACAATGAATTATTAGTGGGAAGGAAGATAGTAGTCAGAAAAATCAGAAGTAACCTCTTTGGATTCAAAGTTCCAGAAGATTTTGTCTTCATCAAGTGTGAGTTCTTCACCTTTGAAGGCTGACTTCTTAACCTCACCCACAGTCTGAACTTCAGTTCTTCCATCAGGAAGCCACTGCCAGTTCATGATATCATAGATTGGTAAGACATCACCATTCTCATCAAATGACACTGGATCACCAAATGATGTGGTGAAGTTGACATTTTCCATGTAATGCACAAGCTGTGAATATCAGATTAAGGGACAGAGAAAAAGGCAAAGAGGTTAGGGGAAAAAAAAGAAATCTATTTTTAATGACTGTGGAGAAAATAGTAAAGAGAGACTTTGTCCATCTGTCAGGCATATTACAATAGTTCAAAGTTTTGTATTGTTTTATCCTATACCCTAAATGCTAGTTCACAATAATCACATGACCCGCATGAACAGGTATAAACTGATATCACACCTGCCATGGCTCCAGTCTTTGTAAATTACCACAGCTGTGCCCACTGAAAGGCCCTCTCCCTGGCTCACACTGCAGCATGTCATCAAGGGCATATGCCAGAGCATACACAGCCTTATACACATTATACTCTGACCTCAGGTCTGAAACATCCAAGAACTCAGTCTCCACACTCTCTAGATCTTCCTGTCCAGTGCATAATGCTCCTCCAGCTTCCACCCAACCTGCTGGAGGTGGTGCAAATCTACATTGAAATGTGTGTTCCCAAAACTGATTCACCTGAAATATATTTAAAACTGTGTGTTATAAACACGGACGTTGCATTACTCTTGTTAATAGCAGTGCATATTGCAAGGTTAAACTCTCACCACATTATTTCCATAGCTGTTGTTGTGGTGTAGGTCAGGACGTATTTGTAACAGGAAGTCTTTGAGCCCTGCTATTTCTCCTCGACGGATGGTGATGCCCAAGGTGCCACCCAGGTACGGCATGAGGCGTGGGGTGTGCAGGACAGCAGCTGATGTCCAGGCTTCACTGGCTATCCACTGCAGGCCTGTCACATTCTGCCTCACCACCTGTACATTGCATTATACCAAATGTATTAGTTCATACTGCCATGTCACAAGAGTAGTATCTAGTTTCCACAGTTGATGTCATACATAGGTGAAATCCTGTGTTTTACACAGCATCATGAACAGTGATGAATATCATCCAAAATGGAGTTCAGTATAAGTTGCCTGAGTAAATGATATCATTCTAAAACTAGCAGTACCTCTAAAAAATTCAGAGGTAGAACATATTCTATCTATATATTCTATATTCTAGGTATAATACTGTAAGCTGTAAAATCGTATTAAGCTATAATCAAGTTATATCTCAAGCCCAACCTCTTCCATTAGGTTAATCATGTGACTCTCATGAGCAAACACAATGATCACACGAGCTGTGGATTTCTTCATCACATCCACAATCCTCTTTAGTTCAGCTGGGTTGTTACCCCAGGGCAAAATCTCTGTGTAGGCCAGACAACCTCCACCAGATGGACCCAGGTCAGATTGGAAGGATCGGGCAGCATGGAGTCCATAGTCATCATCACTGATCAGCAGACCTGTCCAAGTCCAGCCAAAGTGTTTTAGAATCTGAATCATAGCACGCACCTAAGTGAGTACAGAGTGAAGTGATAAATACACAGGCTTGAATAATCTCTCACTGCAAATTAATGATAAACAGGTTCTCCAATGGACCATATTTACTTATTGTCTTTCATTGTAGTTATCTGACACCATACAACTCCCTCAGTGAGACATATAATGTTCCTGATGATACACAAAATATGATATATTCTTCAGTGCATAAAATTCTAACTGCATTTACTTTATTTCATGCATTCGTTGTGCTGATAGATTTTCACCTGAAAAGCATCACTTGGGATCGTCCTAAAGAAGGATGGAAACTTTTGCCGGTCACTCAGGCAGGAACATGTTGCGAAATAACTCACCTGTAAAAAACACAGACTGCACATCCTAAAAACAATTGAAGCCTTTACCCACTCTTTCAACTTTTCAGTGTTCACTACTTTGTAACTGACTTTTAAAAAATCTAAAAGATCAAAAAGAATTAATAGATGTTAAGGCAGAAAAACTTACCATAGGCACTCTGTACAAACCTAAGACAGTGGAGATGGCAATAGAGCGTGTAGAGGAAGAATCGCCCACAATTCCAAGGACTGGAAGGGTTCCTACACAGGTCTCATGTAATATAACTTGCTCCTCTTGACCACTGACTAATGACAATGCTGCACGGAATCCAATTCCTAGTTGGAGGCAGTTATCATATAGTCTGTATCCCAGACTCACATTAGGAAGCAGGTTGGAGTTTCTGTTGATTTCATCAATAGCAAAGGCCATGGTCTGGACCTGTCTGAATCCTAGAATATCAAAACTAACACATAAAATACCAGTGTTTTCTACTGGAAAATACAACATGATGCAGTAATTGTTTAAACATGTTTCAACACTATAGACTTAGTAAACAATGAAAACAACTGAATAGCAACAACCATAATAACATTTGAATGAAAAAATAAATGAAAGAGGCTCTGCAAAATGTTACAAATTTAAAATGGCAGAAATACACAATATAATTCTTTCACAGCAATGTCTAATCCTGCCGATTTTCCCCAATTTCTCCTTTTTGCTGTTTCCCTGGAAAACTCACCCATGACAGGTAGGTTGTTGTGGCTCTGAGGTAAAAGACAGGTCAGGATAAGTAGAAAAGAAATGGATTTGAAACAGCCCACCAAGAACCACATCTCCATCCTTGTGAATCCCATTTAGCTGAAACTGTCCCTGCAACTGACAAGAGGAGGAATAAAAATAAGAGGACACAGCAGAGGAAATGTAGGAATACAACAACATGAGCAAGAGCAAGCTGGTGGCTAAAAATGTCCCCATGACTTTCCTCTGGTTCACCCCTTTTCTGAGCCAAGTCATTAAGCTCTACAGCTATTTCACCCCGTTTTATTGACTTATGGTATTGTTTAATCATCCACACCACCCATCAGGGCAGGAGAAGATGTAGGGGCAGGGCCTAAAATGCATTTCATTTCATACAGTTTTTAATGAAGATGAATTAATGTGGTCACTTTAATTTTCCAGACTGAAATTTTGGATGGTCATGATAATCAAGGTCTACTAAAAGTCATATGAATGTCATTGAGTTCACTTCCATATGCAAGTTGTAGATAAGGTTTTGGACGGTTTCACCTTCCAGTTTAAAACATGAGTAGATAAATATATCAGAAGAGCCATTTTGTACTGAGTGTAACTGCAAATTTGTGAGTGAGGCAAGCATACCAGATCATGCACATCACATGCACAAATCAGCCCTAAATTTGTGGCATTCACCATCACCCAATGATGAAATTAAGTGAAATGTCCACTAGATGGTAGCAGCAACACACTGGGACATTTGGTGAAATAAAACATTTTCCCATCTATTTTTCATTATGCTACACTTAAGCAGGGAGGGAGAATCTAATGAAAGACAGGAAATGTAGAATGTAGGGTTAGAGGACATTCTTGCTTCAATGGAGTGCCCCCTTGAGCAAATACTCAAACCCTATTTTCAGATCCAATCTTGATTGCTGGTGGCACTGAAACTGTGTTGGATATAACTTTCCTTTATATACTGGGGAAGATAAGTACATACTAATTAGTCAAATTTCATATATTTTCCTCCACAGACATTTGTGGTGAAAAGTGTTGTTTTTTTTTTCTTTTTGTAGTTACCTTGTGTAATTTTTGTCGTGTTTTATTGTTGTGCCCGTTTGGTGGAGTAGGAGCACAACATAAAAGTATAAAGGTCGTTCCCACTCTGGGCCCCAAACCAAATTCGGAACACTGATATAGTGACAGAATTTATTATCACCACAGAAAAAAAAATGGGTGACAACAATTAGAGGCAAAATCAGTTCAAAAAAGGACAGATCAGATAAAAAGAACTCACAAAACCAACAAGCACCGAGCCTCAAAAAAATCCGATGACTGCCATAGAAAAGACAAAATATCTAGAAAGATAATCCCAGAACAGTGTGGAGGCTGAGTTTCTATCACCAGGCATTCTAAAATGGCAGGATATTGTGGAGGACCCCCCCCCAACACACACACACACACACACACACACACACACACACACAAACACATCCTGTCAGGCAGAGACATGAAAGTGTATCCTTACAGGAACAGAACACACACTTTCACTCAAAAATAGTCACACAGAACAGTGGAAGAAAATAGACACGTCAATACAATGGCTAGGGATGTAACCACTGTTTCCAACCACTTTACAACCAGACAAATGATGATAGCAATATCTGGAAGCCTGATCTTCAGAATCCTAATGATCAATAAAATTTTTCAAACCTACTGTAATACTGTTGATACCAATATTTTGGTCTTTTTTTTTTTGTTTCTGTTTATAAACAACAATCAGTGGGCTTTCAAAGCACTTCATTTTCACAGTCATGTCTGAAGCTCGAATGTCACATACTTCAATCAATGTTTCCTTCAGTTACATTGCACATGAGAGAACCCATAGATAACTGCATCTTCAAAGGACAATAGCTCCATGATTTTGTCTCTGTTGGTGTTTTGAGACTCAGTAAATGAGAGGATCTTTTTGAATTTGGGTGCAATATATATATATAATCTGAATAATGTATTCAGAGAAAATAAGTTTAATCAGGTGTGAGGTTAACTTACATCATAAAAAGTCACAAAGGCCATGAACAGCATTTGAAGAGTAAGTGCTTTGTACTTTAATTAAACCCTGGAAAAAATAAAATAAGTCATTGTATCTAAGTCTTGTTACACATCAAAGTTGTAAAAGATTTCATATTCACATAAATGTAAGTGCTATCAGCCCTTCTTTCTCAATAACATATTTTTTTAATCAATATTAACACACTTTGTCTGACAGTATTTCTATATTGTATGAATGAAAGTGATTTATTCTGTCTAATGAAATTAAGTGCAATTTTTATGACTTGATGCCTCGACCCATGATAGCTTTCTTTGTGTTTCTCTCTGGTCTCAGCAGGATTATGTAACATTTGGGTCCAAACAGCGCCACCAAGAGGCCAAAACTGGAGGCCAGGATGGCAAATGCTTCCACTGCATCTGCATATTTGCCTGGTGAGCTGATATAAGCAGGGACAAATGCCACCCACACTGCACAGAAGATCAACATGCTGAAAGTTATGAGTTTGGCCTCATTAAAACTGTCTGGAAGATTCCTCGCTAGAAATGCTAACAGGAAACTCAGGATAGCCAGTAAACCAATATAGCCAAGTAACACTGCAAAACCAACTGTGGACCCAACTACACACTCATAAACTATCTTATCATTGTGGTATTCAGTGTTTTTATGAGGAGCTGGTGATGAAGAGACAATCCAAGCAGTGCAGATTACTGCTTGAATGCAAGTAAGAGCAAAAACTGTCCCTCTCTGCTGCACAGCACCAAACCACTTCAGACTGGCTTCACCTCCTGGCTTGGAGGCCTTGAACACAGCCAGAACCACCATGGTTTTCACCAGGATACATGACACACAAAGCACAAAGCTGATCCCAAATGCTGCATGTCTCAGTTGGCATGTCCATGGTCTGGGACGACCGATAAACAGCAATGAACATAGGAAACAAAGCTTAAGTGACAACAACAGCTGGAAACTAAGTTCTGAATTGTTAGCGCGAACTATAGGTGTTTGGCGATGATAAATAAAGATCCCCAGGACAACAGCACAGATAAATGTTCCCAGCAGTGAGGTGGCTGTCAAACAGATACCCAGAGACTCATGGAAGGAGAGGAACTCTGATGTCTTAGGAACACAGTAGTCACGCTGAGGACTGGGCCAGAAATCCTCTGGACAGCTGGTGCACTCCATGGAATCTAGGAAAATAATGTTTTAAACAAAATAAAGTGTTACACTACATCAACCCTATATCATAGAAATTCTGTTTATAAACAACTAAACTGCAACAGCAAATTCTAAAGTTATGTAATGTTAACTGGATTATGTTTTAATATTAAAATGACTAAGAAATTTTGTTAATTCACTAAACTGACAAGTTGTAAATATGTTGATACTGAACACATGAGTAAAATATTTTGTTTACCTCCAAAATATCTGATCTTGTGAAAATATCCATTCTCTAGTGACTATAGCATGATTAAACTTTTTCATGAATATGTTTAGGCACTCACAGGAATTGGTTAAGGTTAGAGAAAGATTTTTGTCTGGTTCAGACACAACATTTGTTAACATTTTACAGACACGATGGGGGGACAGTTGTGAGCTTTGTTTGCTTAACATCCACCACATTAATAAATGCAGCTCTTCATTCATTCATTCCAAAAAAACAACCAACCAAACATACAAAAAATTATAATGACTATGGTTGCTGTGACACTTTCAATAATTCAATGCTGTGGCTGACTGGTGTGAACATATTATATCCCCAAACGGCAGTGTTTACAATGAACACTCACCAGTCTTATTGCTGATCTTTCCCTCAGAACAAGGGATGCAGTCAAAACAACACTCAGGTTCCCCCTTCTTCCTGGCCACGCGGGTACCTGGAGGACAGCTCTCACTGCACACTGACTGCAATGGCTAAAAAAAGACAAATAGATATTTTCTACTCCTTGACACTCTTATAGTGACAAATGCATGGGCCAGAGGATAGGAGTCAGAAATAACCTCTTTGGTTTCAAAGCTCCAGAAGATTTTATCTTCATCAAGTGTGAGTTCTTCACCTTTGAAGGCTGACTTCTTAACCTCACCCACATTCTGAACTTTAGTTCTTCCATCAGGAAGCCACTGCCAGTTCATGATATCATAGATTGGTAAGACATCACCATTCTTATCGAACAACATTTGATCACCAAATGATGTAGTGAAGTTGACCTTTTCCAAGTAATACACAAGCTATGAGAATGGGAATAAAGGATAGAGGGAAAACCAAAGAGGATAGATGAAAAAAAATCTATTCTTAATGACCATGGCATTAAGAATAGATGGCATGACATAGCAGGACCAGCTAGCAGTAGATAAAATTGTTTCAGCTATCTGTAATGCATATTACAGTTGGTCATCACATAGCTTATATATACACTAAATGGTATTCCAAGAGACATGCTCAAACACAGGTTGTAGTAACATGAACAGATGGAGTGTAAACTGATATCACACCTGCCATGGCTCCAGTCTTTGTAAATTACCACAGCTGTGCCCACTGAAAGGCCCTCTCCCTGGCTCACACTGCAGCATGTCATCAAGGGCATATGCCAGAGCATACACAGCCTTGTACACATTATACTCTGGCCTGAGGTTTGAAACATCCAAGAACTCAGTCTCCACACTCTCTAGATCTTCCTGTCCAGTGCATAATGCTCCCCCAGCTTCCACCCAACCTGCTGGAGTTGGTGCAAATCTACATTGAAATGTGTGTTCCCAAAATTGATTTACCTGAAAAATATTCAAAACTGTGTGATACAAACAATGACAATATATCAGCTTTGTGAAAATCAGACCAGATTGCAAGGTTAAAATCCCACCACATTATTTCCATAGCTGTTGTTGTGGTGTAGGTCAGGACGTATTTGTAACAGGAAGTCTCTGAGCCCTGGTATTTCTCCTCGACGGACAGCAATGCCCAATGTTCCACCCAGGTACGGCATTAGGCGAGGAGTCTGGAGCACAGCAAATGCTGTCCAGGCTTCACTGGCTATCCATTGTAGGCCTGTCACATTCTGCCTCACCACCTGCATATTGCATTATACCTAGTTTATAAACTGATTCTGCCATGCCACAAAAATATTATCTAGTTTTCTGAGTTATACACACTTCACATGGTCAATGTCTTGTTTTACTCATTCGTAAACAGGTGCACTACCGTGTTTTACATATTATAATGGACAAAGTGAAGGTGATCATGACTGGAGGTTATTGTAATGCGTCTGAAGAAGTGATCTCACTCAAACTGTCCTTTAATTTAATCTATAGTGTGTGTTGGCAAAACATAATTGTAAATTGCTGAATTTAATCTTTCTGTTTAACAAAAGAAACTGTAGGTTCTATAATTCTGTTAGTCTATAATCAAATTATATTTCAAGCCAAACCTCTTCCATGAGTTTAATCACATGTCTCTGATTCGCAAACACAATGACCACACGAGCTGTGGATTTCTTCATCACATCCACGATCCTCTGTATTTCAACTGGGTTGTCACCCCTGGGTAAAATCTCTGTGTAGGCCAAGCAACCTCCACTAGATGGACCCAGGTCAGATTGGAATGATCGGGCAACATGGAGTCCGTAATCATTATCACTGATCAGCAGACCTGTCCAAGTCCAGCCAAAGTATTTTAGTATCTGAATGACAGCACGCACCTAAGTGAGTACAGAGAGGAGGGATTAGTGCACAAACTAGAATAATCTCTCCTGCTAAATAGGTTGCACAGTTGAACATGTTAAGTTATTGCCTCTCACTGTTATGACATAATGTTACTACTGATAGAAAAAACAGTGTACTTTTTTTTTTTTTACTGCAATATGGGGTTGTTCTTGGTGATGAATTCTAGTTGTACATGTTTTATTTTATCCATTTTCCTTTTGCTGATAGATTTTCACCTGGAAAGCATCACTTGGGATCGTCCTAAAGAAGGATGGAAACTTTTGCCGGTCACTCAGACAGGAACATGTGGAAAAATAACTCACCTGTAAAAATCACAGACTTTAATCCTAAAAACATTCAAAGGTTTTACTGGGTGTTTCAACCTTTACGTGTTCACTGCTGTATAACTGACTTTAAATTTGCAATAACATCAAAATGATTAAGATGAATTAATAGATGTTAAGGCAGAAAAACTTACCATAGGCACTCTGTACAAACCTAAGACAGTGGAGATGGCAATAGAACGTGTAGAAGAAGAATCACCCACAATCCCGAGAACTGGAGTGGATCCTTCACAAGATTGATGTAATATAACTTGCTCCTCTTGACCACTGGCTAATGACAATGCTGCACGGAATGCAACTCCTAGTTGGACGCAGTTATCATACAGACTGTATCCCAGGGTCACATTAGGTAGCAGGTTGGAGTTTCTGTTGATCTCATCAATAGTAAAGGCCATGGTCTGGGCCAGCCTAAATCCTATAACATCAAAACTAACACAAACATATCACTGTTTACTACTGGAAAATACAACATAATACTGTATCTGTAAAAACATGATTTTGCAAACGATTAATCCAGTTTAAAAGCAACAACCATAATAATAATAATACTTGAATAACAAAAATAAATTGGAGAGGCTGTGTAAAACAGCAATATGTTTAGACATTCTTTCATAGTAATGTCAAATGATCAAAAGTACACTCTACTGATGGAACTGACTTTCTCAGTTTCTGCTTTTTGCTGTTTCCCTGTTTCCCCTGACTGACTCACCCATAACAGGTAGACTGTTGTGGCTCTGAGGTAAAAGACAGGTCAGGATGAGTAGAAAAGAAGTGGATGTGAAACAGCCCACCTAGAACCACATCTCCAACTTTGTGCATCCCATTTAGATGAAACTGTCCCCATAAACGACAAGAGGAAGAGTAAAGAGGGGAGGATACAGCAGAGGAATACAACATCAAGAACAAGAGCAAGCTAGTGTCTAAAAATGTCCACATGACTTTCCTCAATCCTTTTCTGAAAGCAGTTTTTAAGCTTTATTTCTGACATCCCCTTTTATTGACTTACAGTATTATTTAATCTTGCACACCACCTATCAGGGCAGATGAAGAGGTAGGGGCAGGGCCTAAAATGCATTATTTTGTCCAGATAGATTTTGTATTGAGGCCAAATTAATGTATATACTTTTGATAACATCTCTCCAAGGCAATATTAGTCATGTTTTCAACCTAAATTTAAGTTTTGGATGACTGCAATGATTGAGTTCTACTGAAAATTGCACAACAGTCACATTATGTCAGTATTAGGATTTTTGAATGACATGACAAGTGGATTCATTGATATGTATGTTAAGTAGACAGACTGTTTCACCCTTCTGTGAAACTTCTTGCCTAGCAGATACATACAATATTTGTATTCTATTTTTTTTTTTACAAATAGTTGTGTTATTCTTTATTAGGTTCGTTTAATGTCATTAAGTGGTCTCAGTGATATGTATGTTAAATTGTACATCAAATAAACAGACTGTTTCACCTTCTGGTAAAACTACTTGCCTGTTCTCCTGTTTAGTACTGATTAATGAGCAGATACATACAGTAATTTTTACAAATACTTCCTACTCTCACCACACGGGCGAGCATTCTCAAACTCAACTGCCATTTCCTAGGACTGCTTGGTTTACTGTGTTGTGTTCTGTGGTGTCTTCCACTGTGCTTCTGAAGAAGGCACAGCAGAGACTGTATTTCCTGAGAATCCTCTGGAAGAACAACAGAGAAACTGTGATGTCCTTTTATTGAGGCTGCTGTGTTTTAGTAATCTTATGCATGTTATGCAGATTGTAAAAGATTTCATATTCACATACATGTAGGTGGGATTAGCCTTTCTTTCTTTATTATATAATGTTGTGATTACTTTTTTAGTAGTTTTCTTACAATATTTTTGCATTGTATGAAATTGATTTACATTGTTCTACAAAATTAAGAGCAATTTTTATAACTCCATACTTCAACCCTGATTATATATGTATGTAGTGTAGTGTCTGACGTTCCATAAATGGTTTTTACTCTCTTGGAATGCCTGAAGCTCCATGTATGTCTTTCCATTCTTTGGGTTCATGTTTAGGTTAGTAGCCATGAACATATACATATAAGGGATAGGGAGAGGGCCTTTCCTCCCTTCTCTCTGTTTCTTAGAAAAGTGAGGTCATTGAGTGAGAGCCCGATGTCTCGCTATAAATCGTAAAGACGACTAACATATATATATACTGATGTTGAGAGCTGTTAGGAGAGAGATCCATATTGGCTTGGATCCTCTCACAAGCTACTGCAGTGCTTGTTTTGATGCTGGACTTCTTTGCAATAAACTTCTATATGCAAGTAAGACAGTGTCAGTGAAGATCTTCTCTTCATCATCTTCACATCATCACCATCGAATATACCACAGTAGCATCAGACGTTCTTTCTCAATTACATAATATTGCTATTACTGTTAACAGAGGAAGTTTTATTTGCAGAGGAAGTTGGTAAATTCTGTCCTATGAAATTAAGTGCAATTTTTATGACTTTTAAGTGCCTCGACCCATGATAGCTTTCTTTGTGTTTCTCTCTGGTCTCAGCAGGATTATGTAACACTTAGGTCCAAACAGTGCCACCAAGAGGCCAAAGCTGGAGGCCAAAATGGCAAATGCCTCCACTGCATCTGCATATTTGCCTGGTGAGCTGATATAAGCAGGGACAAATGTCACCCACACAGCACAGAAAATCAACATGCTGAAAGTGATGAGTTTGGCCTCATTGAAACTGTCTGGAAGATTCCTTGCTAGAAATGCTAACAGGAAGCTGAGGATAGCCAGTAAACCAATATAACCAAGTAACACTGCAAAACCAACTGTGGACCCCACTATACACTCATAAACTACCTTGTCATTGTGGTATTGGGTATTTTTATGAGGAGCTGGTGATGAAGAGACAATCCAAACAGTACAGATTACTGCTTGGACAGAAGTAAGAACAAGAACTGTCCCTCTCTGCTGCACAGCACCAAACCACTTCAGACTGGCTTCACCTCCTGGCTTGGAGGCCTTGAACACAGCCAGAACCACCATGGTTTTCACCAGGATGCATGAGACACAAAGCACAAAGCTGATCCCAAATGCTGCATGTCTCAGTTGGCATGTCCACGGTCTGGGACGGCCAATAAATAGCAGTGAACACAGGAAACATAGTTTAAGTGACAGCAATAGCTGGAAACTAAGTCCTGAATTGTTGGCACGAACTATAGGTGTTCTGCGATAGTAGATAAATATCCCCAGGACAACAGCACAGATAAATGTTCCCAGCAGTGAGGTGGCTGTCAAGCAGATACCCAGAGACTCATGGTAGGAGAGGAACTCTGTTTTCTTAGGAACGCAGTGGTCACGCTGGGGGCTGGACCAGAAATCCTCTGGACAACTGGTGCACTCCATGGAGTCTATGAAAACAGAGAAAGCATTTTGCGTCATCAATCCTCTGTTGTAGAAATTCTGTCTATAAACAACTAAGCTGTAACAGTAAATACAATTTAAAGGACACAACCATGACCAGATAATGTTCTATTATCAACATAATAAAGAATTCTTTTTAATTAATGTAGGTCACAAGTCGCAGATATGTTGATACTTTATGAACAACTAAACCACAACAGCAAATACATTTTAAAGGAAAAGGAATGCTGACTGGATTATGTCTTATTATTAACATAATGAAGAAATCTCATTAATTAATGTAGTTTACAAGTTTCAAATGTGTCCAGTAAGATGTTCTCAGACAAAGCATTTCTTTACATCAAAAATATCCAATTTTGCAGCACTATATCAGCACAATTGTGGTTCCGATAAAATGTATTTGTTACAATTTTAATGCTATAATGCTATCGATTATTGGTCTATGTGTATTTTATCTCTAAATTGCAATGTTCAAAATGATTAGCCACCAGTCTTATTGCTGATCTTTCCATCAGAACAAGGGATGCAGTCAAAACAACACTCAGGTTCCCCCTTCTTTCTGGCCACGCGGGTACCTGGAGGACAGCTCTCACTGCACACTGACCGGGGTGGCTGTAGGGAGAAAATAAGTATGTTACTCTACACCCCTTTACGCTGCCACTGACAATCCATCGGTTAGAAAATAGGAGTCTGAAAAATCAGAAGAAACCTCTTTTGATTCAAATTTCCAGAAGATTTTGTCTTCATCAAGTGTGAGTTCTTCACCTTTGAAGGCTGACTTCTTAACCTCACCCACAGTCTGAACTTTAGTTCTTCCATCAGGAAGCCACTGCCAGTTCATGATATCATAGATTGGTAAGACATCACCATTCTCATCAAATGACACTTGATCACCAGATGATGTGGTGAAGTTGACCTTTTCCAAGTAATACACAAGCTATGAGAATGAGATTAAGGGACAGAGGGAAAACCAAAGAGAATACATGAAAAAAAATTCTATCTCTAATGAACAGGATCTAAATCTTACCTAATAATACTATCCACTGTTACTAGTCATCAATAGATAAAACCCCCTCAGGTATCTGTTATATTAGAATAGTCTTAAAACTTTATATTTAATCCTATATCCTAAATGCTACTCCACAAGAAATACTAAAACACAGGATTTAGTTACATGAACAGATGGAGTGTAAACTGATATCACACCTGCCATGGCTCCAGTCTTTGTAAATTACCACAGCTGTGCCCACTGAAAGGTCCTCTCCCTGGCTCACAGCGCAGCATGTTATCAAGGGCATATGCCAGAGCATACACAGCCTTATACACATTATACTCTGGCCTGAGGTTTGAAATGTCCAAGAACTCAGTCTCCACATTCTCTAGATCTTCCTGTCCAGTGCATAATGCTCCTCCAGCTTCCACCCAACCTGCTGGAGGTGGTGCAAATCTACACTGAAATGTGTGTTCCCAAAACTGATTTACCTGCAATGTATTAAAAAAAAAAAAAGGATACATGATACATCATTCTTGTCAATACCAGATCAGATTGCAAGGTTAAATTCTCACCATGCTATTTTCATAGCTGTTGTTGTGGTGTAGGTCAGGACGTATTTGTAACAGGAAGTCTCTGAGCCCTGGTATTTCTCCTCGACGTATGGCAATGCCCAGTGTTCCACCCAGGTACGGCATGAGGCGGGGGGTCTGGAGCACAGCAGCTGATGTCCAGGATTCACTGGCTATCCACTGCAGTCCTGTCACATTCTGCCTCACCACCTGTACATTGTGTTATAACAAGTATATAAATTAATACTACCATGCCACAGAAGTAGTATTTGGCTTTCTTAATTACGCACTGTTTATATGGTCAATGTCTTGTTCTACTCATTCATGCACAGGTGCAGTCCTGTATTTTACAGTGTTATAAATGATGCCTGGCTTGATAGGAGGTCAGTGTAATTTGTCTGAGTAAATGATTTCATTCAAACTGTACCTTAAATAACCAGAGGTGTAATTTATTTTTTGTGGCAAGGTATTATCATAAATTATTGAGTTTAATTTTTCTGTTAGACAAATAAAACTCTATTTCAAGCCAAACCTCTTCCATGAGGTTAATCACGTGTCCCTGATTTGCAAACACAATGACCACATGAGCTGTGGAGTTCTTCATCATATCCACAATCCTCTTCAGTTCAGATTGATCTCCATCCGCAGGCAATATCTCTGTGTAGGCCAGACAACCTCCACCAGATGGACCGAGGTCAGATTGGAAGGAACTGGCAGCATGGACTCCATAATCATTGTCACTGATCAGCAGACCCGCCCAAGTCCAGCCAAAGCGTTTTAAAATCTGAATGATAGCATGTACCTAGATGAGGACAGAGTGGAGGGATTAGAACACAGGCTGGAATAATCCTGCTAAACCTGTTTCACAGTTGACCATGTTTAGTTGTTGACTTTCAGTGTTGTGAAATAATGTTCATGCTGATATGCTGATACATAAATTGTGTGCATTTTTCATTGCAGTATGGTATTGTTCTTGATAATATGCCAGCATGTATTATTTTATCCATTTTTCTTTTACTGATAGATTTTCACCTGGAAAGCATCACTTGGGATCGTCCTAAAGAAGGATGGAAACATTTGCCGGTCACTCAGGCAGGAACATGTAGCAAAATAACTCACCTGTGGAAAAAAGACTTCAAATCCTAAAAACATTCAAAGCCTTTACTGGGTATCTAAACTTTCCAGAATTGTTAGATTGTAAAGCAGAAAAACTTACCGTAGGCACTCTGTACAAACCTAAGACAGAGGAGATGGCAATAGAACGTGTAGATGAAGAATCACCCACAATCCCTAGAACTGGAGGGGTTCCTACACAAGTGTCATGTAATATAACTTGCTCCTCTCGACCACTGGCTACTGACAATGCTGCACGGAATCCAACTCCTAATTGGACACAGTTATCATACAGACTATATCCCAGAGTCACATTAGGTAGCAGGTTGGAGTTTCTGTTGATTTCATCAATAGCAAAGGCCATGGTCTGGGCATGTCTGAATCCTGAAATATGAAAACTAACACATAAAATCCCACTGTTTACTAGTGAAAAATACAACATACTTTATCTGTACAAACATGTTTCAGAACTACAGATTTTGCACACAGCTAATCTGGCTGAATAGCAACAACCATGATAATAATACTTGAATTAAAAATGACATAAATACAAAATGCAATTCTTTTACAGTAAAATTAGATGGTCAAAATTACATTCTTCTAATGGGACTGATTTTCCCAATTTCTGCCTTTTGCTGTTTCCCTGACAGACTCACCCATGGCAGATAGGCTGTTGTGGCTCTGAGGTAAAAGACAGGTCAGGATAAGTCGAAAAGAAGTGGATTCCAAATAGCCCACCTAGAACCACATCACCAGTCTTGTGCATCCCATTTAGGTGAAACTGTCCCTGTAACAGACAGGAGGAGGAATAAAGAGAGGAGGACACAGCAGAGGAAAAGCAGGAACACATCAATAAGAATAAGACCAGACTGGAGGCAAAAAATCTCCACATGACTTTCCTCTGGTTCACCCCTTTTCTGAGTGCAGTCTTTACAGTTTATCACTGCCACCCCCTTTTATTGACTTACCGAAATGTTTACTCTTGTATACCACCCATCAGGGCAGATGAAGAAATAGGGGCAGGGCCTAAAATGTATTTTTTCTTGGATAGATTTTGTTTTGAGACCAAATTCAAGTGTTGATAACATCTCTTCAAGGCCATGTTAGAAATGTTTACATCCTAAATTTAAGTTGTGAAAGACTGCAATGATTGAGTTCTACTTGCACAGCAGTTACATTATGTCAGTACATTATGTTAGCTTTTTGAATATCATATTAGTTGTACATAAGTGGACAGACTAATTCACCTTCCAGTAGCTCTACTTGCCTTTGCAGTGTTTCCAAACCATATATAAGTTGTGGTTAACTGCAATTACAATTACGTTCTACTGAAAACTGCATGACAGCCACACTATGTCAGTATTAGGATTTTTGAATTTCATATTAACCCCTTGATGCCTGAATGTATTTACAATTGTATAAAAAAATTAATTATTTGTGTTTTTGCTTTCAAGCTGACGCTATCTCGGCTGCAGTCTGAATGCAAACGGTATGATGCGAATTCGTGACAATCGGCATTAAGGGGTTAAGTGGACTTATTGTTATGTATGTTAAGCAGACAGATTGTTTCACCCTTCAGTAAAACTACTTGTCTAGCAGATACATACAGTATATAGTTTATTTACTTTATTCTGAGCACATGGGTGAGCATTCTTGAACTCAACTGGCATTTCATGCTCAAGCAGGGATGATGTGTCTTTTAAACTCCATGTCTGTGGAATATGTAGGGTGAGAGTCTCTGAGAGTTCTCTGAGTGGAGTGATCTCTACACCTGCAGGCTAATCTGGAATGTGTTCCAGTCAAAGTTAATTGCAAAGGTTGCCTTTTTGTGGTGCTTATATAGCCATGTGTCTCCAATCAGTGTGTAGCTACCATGGGTGATGTGTCTTACAGAGTATCCACATTACCTGCCCCTGTTAAGGTCAGTCCTTGTACATATGGAATATTATGTAGGGTGGAGCAATGTCTCCACTCAGGATTACGCATGTAACCTACAGATTTCTGTGTTCACCACTGCTAGTAAAGCTGCTTTCACATATGAATTCTGGATAATGTCTGCAGAATCAGGTCCAGACACTGTCCAGAGTTGCACCCAAGCATTTTAAAACACTAAGATGTTGCGGAGGTGCTCCCTGGCCAGGAGGAGATATGAAAGTATACACTTAAATTTCCTCACAGGAAGAGGACACATCAAGCAAAAACTATCACAGAAAACAGTGGAAAACATAGACACCGGTCAATAAAATGGCCAAGGCTGTAACCATTGTGTTTCCCATCACTTTTTTACAACCACAGAAATGATCACAACAATATCTGGAGGCCTAATGCTGTGAGGGTTGATGCTCAATAGCAATTTCTCAAAGATACTGTAATACTGTAGATGACAATATATTGGGCTTTCTAATTTGCTTTTTGACCAGTCTCTGTTTAGGAACAACAATCAATGGAATTTTAAAGCACTTCAGGTTCACAGTGAAGTCTGATGCTTGGACTCAGTTACATTATACTCGAGAGGCCGTAGATCAATGCATCTTTACAAGACAGTACCTCCATAATTTTGTTCCTGTTGATGTTATGGGACTCAGGAGATGAGAGGATCTTTTTGATTTTGGGTGCAATATAGAAAATGTATGTATCTCTAGGGCCCACATTAGCTCTATACAGCTCTATAAATACAAAAATAGTTATTGTTGGATGAAATCATTTACTCTGCATAATGTATTATGAGAAAGTAACTTACAATTTAATCAGGTGTGATGTTAAAATACACCATGAAAAGTCACAAAGGTCATAAACAGCATTTCAGGAGTCAGCACTTTGTACTTTAATTGAACCCTGGAAAAAATGGAATAACTCATTCTGTTTAAGTGTTCTTACACATATGATCCATGTTTTAAGAGACTTCATATTCACATATATTTATTTGGCATCAGTTCTTCTTTCTCAATTACATAACATATTTTTCTGCACATATTTTTCTATTGTAGAAAGGAAATTGATTTATTCTATTAAGTCTAAAATTTTTATGACTCAATGCCTCGACCCATGATAGCTTTCTTTGTGTTTCTCTCTGGTCTCAGCAGGATTATGTAACACTTAGGTCCAAACAGTGCCACCAAGAGGCCAAAACTGGAGGCCAGGATGGCAAATGCCTCCACTGCATCTGCATATTTGCCTGGTGAGCTGATATAAGCAGGGACAAATGCCACCCACACAGCACAGAAGATCAGCATGCTGAAAGTGATGAGCTTGGCCTCATTGAAACTGTCTGGAAGATTCCTTGCCAGAAATGCTAACAGGAAACTTAGGATAGCTAGTAAACCAATATAGCCAAGTAACACTGCAAAACCAACTGTGGACCCAACTACACACTCATAAACTATCTTGTCATTGTGGTATTGGGTATTTTTATGAGGAGCTGGTGATGAGGAGATGATCCAGGCAGTACAGATTGCTGCTTGAATGCAAGTAAGAACAAAAACTGTCCCTCTCTGCTGCATAGCACCAAACCACTTCAGACTGGCTTCACCTCCTGGCTTGGAGGCCTTGAACACAGCCAGAACCACCATGGTTTTCACCAGGATACATGAGACACAAAGCACAAAGCTGATCCCAAAGGCTGCGTGTCTCAGTTGGCATGTCCATAGCCTGGGACGGCCAATAAAAAGTAGTGAACACAGAAAACATAACTTAAGTGACAGCAATAGCTGAAAACTAAGTTCAGAATTGTTGGCACGTACTATAGGTGTTTGGCGATGATAAATAAATATCCCCAAGACGACAGCACAGATAAATGTTCCTAGCAGTGAAGTGGCCGCCAAGCAGATACCCAGAGACTCACTGTAGGAGAGGAACTCTGTTTTCTTAGGAACACAGTGGTCACGCTGGGGGCTGGACCAGAAATCCTCTGGACAACTGGTGCACTCCATGGAGTCTATGAAAATAGGGAAAGTGTTGTGCTTCATCAGTCCTGTGTCGTATGCTGTAACAGTGAATACAATTTGAACGACATGTAACGCTGACTAGATTATGTCCTATTATCAACATAATAAAGAATTCTTTTTAATTAATGTAGGTCACAAGTTGCAGATATGTTGATACTTTGTGAACAACTAAACCACAACAGCAAATACATTTTAAAGGAAAAGGAATGCTGACTGGATTATATCTTATTTACAGTTTACAATGTTCACAGATGATGTAATTATTTACCTCAGAAATGCTAGACGTTTTGGTACAATGTTAATTTGTACTGAATACAGTACGATTGAACTTCTTCATGTTTCTCAGCACTTGCTTAACACTTACGGGAAAGATTTTGTTCTGGTTTGATACAGAAAAATGTCACAGCAATTTCATCTTTCCTCATCTTTCCTGAACCTTGACCAAACTATAATTAATATACTATAACTATTACTAATATTTTAATTCTGTGGCTGACTGATGTAAATATATTGTATTTCCAAACTGCAATGTTTAAAATGTGCACCCACCAGTCTTATTAGTGATTTTTCCCTCAGAACAAGGGATGCAGTCAAAACAACATTCAGGTTCCCCCTTCTTTCTGGCCATGCGGGTACCTGGAGGACAGCTCTCACTGCACACTGACTGGGGTGGCTGTAGGGGGAAAATAAGTATGTATCATTCTTACATTCCTTTACACTGCTATAGTAATGCATGGGCCAGATGATAGTCTGAAAAGTCAGAAGTGACCTCTTTGGATTCAAAGTTCCAGAAGATTTTGTCTTCATCAAGTGTGAGTTCTTCACTTTTGAAGGCTGACTTCTTAACCTCACCCACAGTCTGAACTTCAGTTCTTCCATCAGGAAGCCACTGCCAGTTCATGATATCATAGATTGGTAAGACATCACCATTTTCATCAAATGACATCTGATCACCAAATGATGTGGTGAAGTTGACCTTATCCAAGTAATACACAAGCTATGAAAACAAGAATGATGGATAGAGTTAAAACCAAAGGGAATAGGCAAAAAAATATATATTCTGCTTAATAACCATGGTGATCACAGCTTGACTTTGTATTCCATAATTAAACCGAATACTACACAACAAAGCATTTCCCTTAAATTGAAGTCATATCACTGAATTGTATACCTAGTGACAATGTATATTTCTCTGTATATTTTTGGTGCAAACTGATATCACACCTGTCTTACCTGCTCCAGTCTTAAATTACCAGAACTGTGGCCTTTTCTAAGTAATACATGAGCTATGAAAATGAGAATAAGGGATAGAGGGAAAACCAAAGAGGACAGACACACACACACACACACACACACACACACTTAGACACACATACACCTGCTATGATCACCATCTTGACCATGGTCATCATGGCAGGTCTAGCCAGCTGTACATAAGGTTCTTTCTGTAATATTTCAATATTACAATTAGTCATCTCATAGCTTTGTACTACCTATGCCCTAAATGGTACTCCACAAGAAACACTCAAACAAAGGATTTAGTCACATGAACAGGTAGAGTGTAAACTGATATCACACCTGCCATGGCTCCAGTCTTTGTAAATTACCACAGCTGTGCCCGCTGAAAGGCCCTCTCCCTGGCTCACACTGCAGCATGTTATCAAGGGCATATGCCAGAGCATACACAGCCTTGTACACATTATACTCTGGCCTGAGGTTTGAAACATCCAAGAACTCAGTCTCCACACTCTCTAGATCTTCCTGTCCAGTGCATAATGCTCCCCCAGCTTCCACCCAACCTGCTGGAGGTGGTGCAAATTTACATTGAAATGCGTATTCCCAAAACTGATTTACCTGAAATTGAATGGGTTTTTAAAAAACTGTGTATTATAAATAAAGACAATGCCTGATTCTGGTAAATAGCAGATCAGATTGCAAGGTTAATCTCTCACCACATTATTTCCATAGCTGTTGTGGTGTAGGTCAGGACGTATTTGTAAAAGGAAGTCTCTTAGCCCTGGCATTTCTCCTCTACGGATGGCAATGCCCAGTGTTCCACCCAGGTACGGCATAAGGTGGGGGGTCTGGAGCACAGTAGCTGATGTCCAGGCTTCACTGGCTATCCACTGCAGGCCTGTCACATTCTGCCTCACCACCTGTACATTGCATTTTACCAAGTATATAAATTCACACTGCCACGAGAGTAGTATCTAGTTTTCATAGCTGATGATAAGTATTATAGTATTACAATATTATGATCAATATAATTATAAGTGGAGGTGAGCATAATTAAGTAAGTAAGAGTAAGTAATCTGACTCAAATTATCCTTTAACAAATCAGTACGTGTAAATTATTCAGTTAATTACTGTTTGGTGTGCTTAGAAAAAAATATTATTGAAACAAATCTTTCACTTTGACAAATAAAAGTCTAGGTTTTATAATTCTATTAAGCTATAATCAAGTTGTATTTCAAGACCAACCTCTTTCATGAGATTAATCATGTCACTCTGATATGCAAACACAATGACCACACGAGCTGTGGATTTCTTCATCACATCTACAATCCTCCTGAATTCAGCTGGGTTGTCACCCCAGGGCAAAATCTCTGTGTATGCCAGACAACCTCCACCAGATGGACCCAGGTCAGACTGGAAGGAACTGGCAGCGTGGAATCCATAATCATTATCACTGATCAGCAGACCTGCCCAAGTCCAGCCAAAGTGTTTTAGAATCTGAATCATAGCATGCACCTAAGTGAATACAGAGTAGTATTTAGTTAGTTTGGTTTACAGGCTTAATCTTTCACTGGAAATCCTGATAAACAGGTTCCACTATTGACCACATTTAATTACTGCCTTTCAGTGTTGTTATCTGACACCATACAACTGCTGATACATAATAAATATATTTTTCATTGCCTTTCAGGGATGTTTGTGCATTTTCCTCATCCTGATTAATTTTACCTGAAAAGCATCACTTGGGATCGTCCTAAAAAAGGATGGAAACTTCTGCCGGTCACTCAGGCAAGAACATGTGGCAAAGTAACTCACCTGTGAAAAACACAGGATGTCCTAAAACAGTCAAAGCCTTAACACACTCTTTTTATACTTTTCAGTGTTCACTACTTTGCAACCAACATTAAATTTGAAATTAAATTAATATCATCCAAAAGAATTAATAGATGTTAAGGCAGAAAAACTTACCATAGGCACTCTGTACAAACCTAAGACAGTGGAGATGGCAATAGAACGTGTAGAGGAAGAATCACCCACAATCCCCAGGACTGGAGGGGTTCCTACACAGGTCTTATGTAAAATGACTTGTTCCTCTTGACCACTGGCTAATGACAATGCTGCACGAAATCCAATTCCTAGTTGGAGGCAGTTATCATATAGTCTGTATCCTAGAGTCACATTAGGTAACAGGTTTGAGTTTCTGTTGATTTCATCAATGGTAAAGGCCATGGTCAGGGCCTGTCTGAATCCTGAAACATCAAAACTAACATATAAAATACCATTATTTACTACTGAAATATACAACATGATACAGTAAAAAATACATGTTGCACAGGGACAAACATTTTGAACAATGAAGCCAGTTGAATAGCAACAACCACAATATCAACACTTGGAAAAAAAAAGAGAAAAAAATAATGGGTGTGCAAAGAAGGCAATAAAAATGGCATAAACACACAATTCTTTCATAGTAATGTCAAATGATCAAAAATACATTCCACTGATGGAACTGACTTTCTGCTTTTTGCTGTTTCCCTGACAGACTCACCCATGACATGTAGGCTGTTGTGGCTCTGAGGTAAAAGACAGGTCAGGATAAGAAGAAAAGAAGTGGATGTGAAATAGCCCACCTAGAACCACATCTCCATCCTTGTGCATCCCATTTAGGTGAAATTGTCCCTGTAACTGGCAGGAGGAGGACTGCAGAGGGGAGGGGAACACAGCAGAGGAAAAGAAGGAACATAACAACATGATTAAAAACAATGTGATGTCCAAAAATGTCCACATGACTTTCCTCCAGTTCACCCTTTTTCTGAGTGCAGTCCTTAAGTTTTGTCACTGCCTTTTATTGACATGCAGTATTTTTTAATCTTGCACACCTCCCATCAGGGCAGGGGTAGATGCAGGGGCAGGGCCTGAAATGTATTTCACTTGATGTAGATTTATGCTGCGGTTGAATTAACAAGTGCACTTTAAATCTGTCCAAAGACATCTTAGCAATGTAGAAACAACAAACCTGGCATCACATGTGAGTCCACAGTGGGCAAGAAGTAAGCAGACATGCACGAGTTAAAGAAGGTCACAAAAAATGGCCTAAACCCCAATTACAACCTTCTTCTCGACCATCTATAACACACTGAGGGATATATGACAAGTTCAAAGGTCAAATGGCCAGTTCTAGAAGATTAACTAACACTTTAACAAGGCTAAAGTAGTAATGAACAATCTGAAATTTCAGAATGAAAAAAAGTTCATTCTATACAACAAGACTTTATTTCTACATGGGATATTTGACATTTACCTTCATTAAAAACAAACAAACAAACAAAAAAACTACATGGGAAGAACATGGGAATGTAAAACAACAGAGACTGGACTCAGATCCAGAGACCCTAACTCTTTCTTGCCAGTAACAGTGCCATCATGTCTCTCCTTTGTAATGTCTTGATTGATTATGGTGGAAGGTGCTTATGTGATTTGTGCACTAGATCTCCAAATTAAATAATTTAGAGTCTAATAAGAACATTTATTTTCACTCCATCTCAGACAAAGAAAGGGAGAGTAATGGGACCTGGTTGACCACATTACCATGCCCTCAAATGTGACATAATTCCCTGGGGATAAAACAGTACAGGGCCTGAGTTTGTGGCCTTTTGTTGCATTTTACTATGAGTTTAAAACCATTCATTATGTGCTTTATCTCTTTTGTCTTTGTGCATTCTTACAAGTTTGCCCCCATGACCAGGTCAAATGTGGGCCCACTGTGGAGCCTAAAATCTACAAAAAAATAAATAATTAAATAAAAAAAGAAATAAACGTTGAAACGCTGAATTGTAGTTTCCCTTTGGAGATCTTCCTGTCCAGGGCTTGAATGTGGTTGGCCTGCTAGAGCAGGCAGCAGCTCCTACGGGTATGGAAAAGCACAGGGTTGCAGAGCATGTGTGATAGCAGCTTAAGACTGAATCATTCACAGACACATCATTCATAGAGTTGAAATGTTTGTTTTTGTCCACCAAATTTCAAGGAATGCATAAACCAACTATCAGAGAAAACATAATACAATTATGAATATCATCTTTATTGACATGAATTATTATTGTTGTATCTATTGATTTGAGGTTTTTCTAGTGATGATCACTGTTGCCCAATGTAAGTGAATGTAAAATAAAGACCGGATCAGACTAAATTATGAATTTTATTTGAGCGTAAATTTGAGTCTGTCCTCCCAAGAGGAAATAACTTCCCAATAGATGGCTTCATGAATGCATCAGTTGTTTCAGCAAATGCCTCAAAATGGCATATGCTTACATTCACAGGACAAAGCCCTCTACAGGTCATAGTAATTATTATGGGAGAAAATCAGGAAGTGAGTTGATGTTATTATAGAGTGACAAAGTAAACTAAGAGAGGAAGTTGAGATGGATGGATAGGTCAAGAAAAGAGAACAGGGGCCATGACAGTCAAGTCTTCTGCCTTCAGTGAAGTAATAATTTTAACCCCAACAACGATCTTTCCCTAAACCTAGCAATGTTGTTTTTGTGCATGAAGTTAACCAAACATTTACCATTTTATGAATTTGTGGTGCCTCGACCCATGATAGCTTTCTTTGTGTTTCTCTCTGGTCTCAGCAGGATTATGTAACCTTAGGTCCAAACAGTGCCACCAAGAGGCCAAAACTGGAGGCCAGGATGGCAAATACCTCCACTGCATCTGCATATTTACCTGGTGAGCTGATATAGCAGGGACAAATGTCACCCACACAGCACAGAAGATCAACATGCTGAAAGTGATGAGTTTGGCCTCATTGAAACTGTCTGGAAGATTCCTTGCTAGAAATGCTAACAGGAAACTGAGGATAGCCAGTAAACAATATAACCAAGTAACACTGCAAAACCAACTGTGGACCCAACTACACACTCATAAACTATCTTGTCATTATGGTATTGGATGTTTTTATGAGGTGTGGGTGAGGAAGAGAGAAGCCAGGCAGTACAGATTGTAGTTGAATAGAAGTAAGAACTGTCCCTCTCTGCTGCACAGCACCAAACCACTTCAGACTGGCTTCACCTCCTGGCTTGGAGGCCTTGAACACAGCCAGAACCACCATGGTTTTCACCAGGATACATGAGACACAAAGCACAAAGCTGATCCCAAATGCTGCATGTCTCAGCTGGCATGTCCATACTCTGGGATGGGCAATAAACAGTAGTGAACATAGGAAACATAGCTTAAGTGACAACAACAGCTGAAAACTAAGTTCAGAATTGTTGGCACGTACTATAGGTGTTCTGCGATAGTAGATAAAGATCCCTAGTACAACGGCACAGATAAATGTGCCCAGCAGTGAGGTGGCTGTCAAGCAGATACCCAGAGGCTCATGGTAGGAGAGGAACTCTGTTTTCTTAGGAACACAGTGGTCACGCTGGGGACTGGACCAGAAATCCTCTGGACAACTAGTGCACTCCATGGAGTCTATGAAAATACAGAAAGTGTTGAGACACATCAACCCTGTGTCCTAGAATTAATTTATGCAGAACTAAACTTATTTATTATTAACATAATAGGGAAATGTTGTTAACATTAGAAAAGTTGTAAATATGTTGATACTGAACTGTTCACAGACAATGCATTTGTTTATCTCCAAAATATATAATCTTGCGGCATGATATCCACTCATAGTGAATACAGCATTATTAATCTCTTCTCATGGTTATGTTGAGGCAGTCACAACACTTGTTTGTGGTTAGGGAAATATTTGGTAAGGTTTAATACAGAAAAAGTTCACAGTGACTTCAGACACAACATCATTATGAACATTTAACCAAAATCATGACCTCTCCTAACCTTCACCAAGTTGCCTCTGATGCTTGAACCATAGACATGACATCTACAAAATGGATGGAAAATGCAGCTCCATTCATTCACTCAAAAAAAAAAAAGTCAAAAACAAGACGACAACCCAACTGAATTCAACCTTTAACATGAACACTCACCAGTTTTATTGCTGATCATTCCATCAGAACAAGGGATGCAGTCAAAAAACACTCAGGTTCCCCCTTCTTCCTGGCCATGCGGGTACCTGGAGGACAGCTCTCACTGCACACTGACCGTGGTGGCTGTAGGGATGAAATGAATATCTGTCATTCTACACTCCTTTAAACTGCTATAGTGAGTAAAACCATGGGTCAGAAGATAGGAGTGTGAAAAATCTAAAGTAACCTGTTTGGATTCAAAGTTCCAGAAGATTTTATCTTCATCAAGTGTGAGTTCTTCACCTTTGAAGGCTGACTTCTTAACCTCACCCACAGTCTGAACTTTAGTTCTTCCATCAGGAAGCCACTGCCAGTTCATGATATCATAGATTGGTAAGACATCACCATTCACATCAAATGACACTTGATCACCGAATGATGTGGTGAAATTGACCTTTTCCAAGTAAATACACAAGCTTTGAAAATCAGAATAAAAATCATGAATATTAGTAATGACCATGATGAACACAGCAGGATGTAGTATTCAATAATCAAGGTGCATATGACTTCTATGAACATGTGAGGTCATCAAAAATTGCAATGCATTACCTATGACACTATACACCTAATGACAGGATATTGCTCTCTGATTTTATAAAAATATTTGCAGTTATCTATCCACTATTTTGCAATTCATAATATCATAGCTTTTGTACTTAATACTGTATTTTATTTTACTACATAAGAAATACTAAAACACAGCATTTAGTGAACATTTGGAACATAAACTGATATCACACCTGCCATGGCTCCAGTCGTAAATTTCCACAGCTGTTCCCACTGAAAGGCCCTCTCCCTGGCTCACACTGCAGCATGTTATCAAGGGCATATGCCAGAGCATACACAGCCTTATACACATTATACTCTGGCCTAAGGTTTGAAACATCCAAGAACTCAGTCTCCACACTCTCTAGATCTTCCTGTCCAGTGCATAATGCTCCTTCAGCTTCCACCCAACCTGCTGGAGGTGGTGCAAATCTACACTGAAATGTGTGTTCCCAAAACTGATTTACCTAAAATATATTCAAAGCAGTGTATTATAAATAATGACAAAACATTATTCTTGTAAATACCAAATCAGATTACAAGGTTTAACTCTCACCATGTTATTTCCATAGCTGTTGTTGTGGTGTAGGTCAGGACATATTTGTAACAGGAAGTCTCTGAGCCCTGGTATTTCTCCTTGACGGATGGCAATGCCCAGTGTTCCACCCAGGTACGGCATGAGGCGGGGGTCTGGAGCACAGTAGCTGATGTCCAGGCTTCACTGGCTATCCACTGCAGTCCTGTTACATTCTGCCTTACCACCTGTACATTGTATTATACCAAGTATATAAATTTATACTGCCATTCCGATAGTATTATCTAGTTTCCTCAGTTGATGTCATACATGTGCAATCCTGTGTTTTACACAGTAGTATGAGGTAGAGTAGAATTTGATAGATGGATAGAGGAAGTGATCTCGTTATGAAAATCTGCTGGCAATGCTTTTAACAAATCAGAGGTGTAACTTACTCAAGTAACAGTGTATTTGGTGCATTTACACCTACATTTTATTAAAGATTACA
>NW_026117676.1:0-20967 GCF_001640805.2 Lates calcarifer
TTTGATGTCCAACCAGTTTCCTGTCATGTTTTTCCCAGCAGTGTCCTTTGATGTCTAATCAGTTTCCTTTGATGTTTCTTCAAAATGCCTTTGATGTTTTTTCCACTGTCCTTTGATGTCTTATCCAGTTTCTTTGATGTCTCATCCAGTTTCCTTTGATGTTTTTTTTCACTGTCCTTTGATGTCTAATCAGTTTCCTTTGATGTTTGTGTGTGTGTGTGTGTGTGGAGGGGGGGTGGCAGAGCAGGGAGAGAGTCAGAGTCCAGGTGGTGTGTGTGTGTGTGTTGGGGGGGCAGAGCAGGGAGAGAGTTCAGCGTCCTGACAGCCTGGTGGACGAAGCTGTCCCGCAGTCTGCCGGTCCTGGCCCGCAGGCTCTGCAGTCTCCTCCCCGATGGCAGCAGGCTGAAGAGGCTGTGTGACGGGTGAGTGGGGTCTCTCGCAATGCAAAGGGTTTTGCGGGTGAGGCGAGAGGTGTAGAGGTCTTGGAGGGAGGGGAGAGAAGCGCGACGATCTTCTCAGCTGCTCTCACGATGCGCTGGAGGTTCTTCCTGCAGGACATGGAGCAGGTGCCGTACCACACGGTGATGCTGCTGGTCAGGACGCTCTCGATGGTGCCTCTGTAGAAGATGTGCATGATGGGCCGGGGCTCTAGCTTTCCTCAGTTTGCGGAGGAAGTAGAGGCGCTGGTTCGCTTTCTTGGCCAGTGATGTGGTGTTGGTGGTCCAGGAGAGGTCCTCAGTGACGTGCACACCAGGAATTTGGTGCTGCTCACCCTCTCCACCATAGCCATTGATGGTCAAAGGGGCATGCTGGGGGCATCTTCTCCTGAAGTCCACAACAATCTCCTTCGTCTTCTCCACGTTCAGAGAGAGATTGTTGTGTTCACACCACAAGGCCAGGCGGCTCACCTTGCTCCTGTAATCTGTCTCGTCCTTGTTGCTAATGAGACCTACCACAGTTGTGTCATCGGCGAACTTGACGAGGAGGTTGGAGCTGTGCGACGGTGTGCAGTCGTGGGTCAGCAGAGTGAAGAGGAGGGGCTCAGCACACATCCTTGGAGGGCTCCCATGTTCAGTGTGGTGGTGTTGAATGTGTTTCTGCCGACCTGAACTGCCTGAGGTCTCCCCGTCAGGAAGTCCAGCAGCCAGTTGCACAGTGAGGTGTTTAATCCCAGCTGGTCCACTTTTGTCCACTGTCCTTCCCTTTGATGTTTGTTCCAGTGTCCTTTGATGTCCCATCCAGTGTCCTTTGATTTCTTATCCAGTATCCTTTGATGTTTCCTTTGATGTTGATCCTTTGATGTTTCTACAACATGCCTTTGATGTTATTTCCACTGTCCTTTGATCTCCATCCCAGATTCCTTTGAAGTATTTCACAGTGTCCTTTGATGTTTTATCCACAGTAATTTCATGTCTATCCAGTTTCCATTGATGTTTCGTTTGATGTTGATCCTTTGATGTTTCTTCAATATGCCTTTGATGTTATTTCCACTGTCCTTTTGATCTCCATCCAGATTCCTTTGAAGTTTTTTCAGTGTCCTTTGATGTCCCATCCAGCGTCCTTTGATGTTTTATCCAGTGTCCTTTGATGTTTCTACTCATTTTCCTTTGATGTTTTATCCACTGTGCTTTCATATCTATCAAGTTTCCTTTTGATAATTTTGACAGTGTCCTTTGATGTCCCATCCAGTGTCCTTTGATGTCCAACCAGTATCCTTTGATGTTTCCTTTGATGTTGATCCTTTGATGTTTCTTCAACATGCCTTTGATGTTATTTCCACTGTCCTTTGATCTCCATCCAGATTCCTTTGAAGTATTTCACAGTGTCCTTTGATGTTTTATCCACAGTAATTTCATGTCTATCCAGTTTCCATTGATGTTTCGTTTGATGTTGATCCTTTGATGTTTCTTCAATATGCCTTTGATGTTATTTCCACTGTCCTTTGATCTCCATCCAGATTCCTTTGAAGTTTTTCAGTGTCCTTTGATGTCCCATCCAGCGTCCTTTGATGTTTTATCCAGTGTCCTTTGATGTTTCTACTCATTTTCCTTTGATGTTTTATCCACTGTGCTTTCATATCTATCAAGTTTCCTTTGATAATTTTGACAGTGTCCTTTGATGTCCCATCCAGTGTCCTTTGATGTCCAACCAGTTTCCTTTGATGTTTCTTCAAAATGCATTTGATGTTTTTTACAGTCATTTGATGTCCATCCAGTTTTCTGTCATGTTATTTCCAGTGTCCTTACATGTCCCATCCAGTGTCCTTTGATGTTTTATCCCGTGTCCTTTGATGTTTCTTCAGTTTTCCATTGATGTTCTTTCCACTGTCCTTTGATGTCCATCCAATTTCCTGTCATGTTTTTTCACTGTCCTTTGATGTCCATCCAATTTCCTTTGATGTTTCATCCATTGTCCTTTGATGTCCCATCCAATTTCCTTTGATGTTTCATCCATTGTCCTTTGATGTTTCTTCAACATGACTTTGATGTTTGTTCCGCTGTCCTTTGATGTCCATCCAAATTTTCCTTTGATGTTTTATCCAGTGTCCTTTGAAGTCCCATACATTGTCCTTTGATGTCCCATCCAGTGTACTTTGATGTCCTTTGATGTCCATCCAGTTTTATTTTTTGTTTTTTCAACATGCCTTTGATGTTTTTTCCACTGTCCTTTGATGTCTATCCATTTTCCATTGATGTTTTTTCAATGTCCGTTGATGTCCCATCAAGTGTCCTTTTATGTTTTTTCCAGTGGACTTTGACTTCACATTCATTATCCTTTGATGGTTTATCCAGTGTCCTTTGAGGTCCCATACATTGTCCTTTGATGTTTTATCCCATGTCCTTTGATCTTTTCTACACTGTCCTTTGATGTTTCTTCAATTTTCCTTTGATGTATCTTTCCACTGCCCTTTGATGTCCATCCAGTTTCATTTGATGTTTTTTCCAGTGTCCGTTGGTCTCCCATCCAGTGTCCTTTTATATTTTGGACAGTTTTCTTTGATGTGATATACATTGTCCTTTGATGTCCCATTCAGTGTCCTTTGATGTTTTATCCAGTTTGCTTTGATGTTCCATACACTTTCTGTTGATATTTTGGACAGTGTCATTTGATGTGATATTCAGTGTACTTTGATGTCCCATCCAGTTTCCTTTGATGTTTTTTCCACTGTCCTTTGATGTCCATCCAATTTCCTGTCATGTTTTTTTCCAGTGTCCTTTGATGTCCCATCCAGTGTCCTTTGATCTTTTGTCCACTTTCCTTTAATGTTTCGTCAGTTTTCCTTTTATGTTTTATCCAATGTGCTTTCATGTCTATCCAGCTTCCTTTGATGTTTTATACAGTGTCCTTTGATTTTTCTTCAATTTTCTTTTGATGTTTTTTCCACTGTCCTTTGATGTCCAACCAGTTTCCTGTCATGTTTTTCCCAGCAGTGTCCTTTGATGTCTAATCAGTTTCCTTTGATGTTTCTTTAAAATGCCTTTGATGTTTTTTCCACTGTCCTTTGATGTCTTATCCAGTTTCTTTGATGTCTCATCCAGTTTCCTTTGATGTTTTTTTCACTGTCCTTTGATGTCTAATCAGTTTCCTTTGATGTTTGTGTGTGTGTGTGTGTGTGGAGGGGGTGGCAGAGCAGGGAGAGAGTCAGAGTCCAGGTGGTGTGTGTGTGTGTGTTGGGGGGGGCAGAGCAGGGAGAGAGTTCAGCGTCCTGACAGCCTGGTGGACGAAGCTGTCCCGCAGTCTGCCGGTCCTGGCCCGCAGGCTCTGCAGTCTCCTCCCCGATGGCAGCAGGCTGAAGAGGCTGTGTGACGGGTGAGTGGGGTCTCTCGCAATGCAAAGGGTTTTGCGGGTGAGGCGAGAGGTGTAGAGGTCTTGGAGGGAGGGGAGAGAAGCGCCGACGATCTTCTCAGCTGCTCTCACGATGCGCTGGAGGTTCTTCCTGCAGGACATGGAGCAGGTGCCGTACCACACGGTGATGCTGCTGGTCAGGACGCTCTCGATGGTGCCTCTGTAGAAGATGTGCATGATGGGAGCCGGGGCTCTAGCTTTCCTCAGTTTGCGGAGGAAGTAGAGGCGCTGGTTCGCTTTCTTGGCCAGTGATGTGGTGTTGGTGGTCCAGGAGAGGTCCTCAGTGACGTGCACACCCAGGAATTTGGTGCTGCTCACCCTCTCCACCATAGCACCATTGATGGTCAAAGGGGCATGCTGGGGGCATCTTCTCCTGAAGTCCACAACAATCTCCTTCGTCTTCTCCACGTTCAGAGAGAGATTGTTGTGTTCACACCACAAGGCCAGGCGGCTCACCTTGCTCCTGTAATCTGTCTCGTCCTTGTTGCTAATGAGACCTACCACAGTTGTGTCATCGGCGAACTTGACGAGGAGGTTGGAGCTGTGCGACGGTGTGCAGTCGTGGGTCAGCAGAGTGAAGAGGAGGGGGCTCAGCACACATCCTTGGAGGGCTCCCATGTTCAGTGTGGTGGTGTTGAATGTGTTTCTGCCGACCTGAACTGCCTGAGGTCTCCCCGTCAGGAAGTCCAGCAGCCAGTTGCACAGTGAGGTGTTTAATCCCAGCTGGTCCACTTTTGTCCACTGTCCTTCCCTTTGATGTTTGTTCCAGTGTCCTTTGATGTCCCATCCAGTGTCCTTTGATTTCTTATCCAGTATCCTTTGATGTTTCCTTTGATGTTGATCCTTTGATGTTTCTTCAACATGCCTTTGATGTTATTTCCACTGTCCTTTGATCTCCATCCAGATTCCTTTGAAGTATTTCACAGTGTCCTTTGATGTTTTATCCACAGTAATTTCATGTCTATCCAGTTTCCATTGATGTTTCGTTTGATGTTGATCCTTTGATGTTTCTTCAATATGCCTTTGATGTTATTTCCACTGTCCTTTGATCTCCATCCAGATTCCTTTGAAGTTTTTCAGTGTCCTTTGATGTCCCATCCAGCGTCCTTTGATGTTTTATCCAGTGTCCTTTGATGTTTCTACTCATTTTCCTTTGATGTTTTATCCACTGTGCTTTCATATCTATCAAGTTTCCTTTGATAATTTTGACAGTGTCCTTTGATGTCCCATCCAGTGTCCTTTGATGTCCAACCAGTATCCTTTGATGTTTCCTTTGATGTTGATCCTTTGATGTTTCTTCAACATGCCTTTGATGTTATTTCCACTGTCCTTTGATCTCCATCCAGATTCCTTTGAAGTATTTCACAGTGTCCTTTGATGTTTTATCCACAGTAATTTCATGTCTATCCAGTTTCCATTGATGTTTCGTTTGATGTTGATCCTTTGATGTTTCTTCAATATGCCTTTGATGTTATTTCCACTGTCCTTTGATCTCCATCCAGATTCCTTTGAAGTTTTTCAGTGTCCTTTGATGTCCCATCCAGCGTCCTTTGATGTTTTATCCAGTGTCCTTTGATGTTTCTACTCATTTTCCTTTGATGTTTTATCCACTGTGCTTTCATATCTATCAAGTTTCCTTTGATAATTTTGACAGTGTCCTTTGATGTCCCATCCAGTGTCCTTTGATGTCCAACCAGTTTCCTTTGATGTTTCTTCAAAATGCATTTGATGTTTTTTACACTGTCATTTGATGTCCATCCAGTTTTCTGTCATGTTATTTCCAGTGTCCTTACATGTCCCATCCAGTGTCCTTTGATGTTTTATCCCGTGTCCTTTGATGTTTCTTCAGTTTTCCATTGATGTTCTTTCCACTGTCCTTTGATGTCCATCCAATTTCCTGTCATGTTTTTTCCACTGTCCTTTGATGTCCATCCAATTTCCTGTCATGTTTTTTCCAGTGTCCTTTGATGTCCCATCCAATTTCCTTTGATGTTTCATCCATTGTCCTTTGATGTTTCTTCAACATGACTTTGATGTTTGTTCCGCTGTCCTTTGATGTCCATCCAAATTTTCCTTTGATGTTTTATCCAGTGTCCTTTGAAGTCCCATCCAGTGTCCTTTGATGTTTTATCCACAGTAATTTCATTTCTATCCAGTTTCCATTGATGTTTCGTTTGATGTTGATCCTTTGATGTTTCTTCAATATGCCTTTGATGTTATTTCCACTGTGCTTTCATATCTATCAAGTTTCCTTTGATAATTTTGACAGTGTCCTTTGATGTCCCATCCAGTGTCCTTTGATGTTTCTTCAAAATGCATTTGATGTTTTTTACACTGTCATTTGATGTCCATCCAAATTTTCCTTTGATGTTTGTTCCGCTGTCCTTTGATGTCCATCCAAATTTTCCTTTGATGTTTGTTCCGCTGTCCTTTGATGTCCATCCAAATTTTCCTTTGATGTTTTATCCAGTGTCCTTTGAAGTCCCATCCAGTGTCCTTTGATGTTTTATCCACAGTAATTTCATTTCTATCCAGTTTCCATTGATGTTTCGTTTGATGTTGATCCTTTGATGTTTCTTCAATATGCCTTTGATGTTATTTCCACTGTCCTTTGATCTCCATCCAGATTCCTTTGAAGTTTTTCAGTGTCCTTTGATGTCCCATCCAGCGTCCTTTGATGTTTTATCCAGTGTCCTTTGATGTTTCTACTCATTTTCCTTTGATATTTTATCCACTGTGCTTTCATATCTATCAAGTTTCCTTTGATAATTTTGACAGTGTCCTTTGATGTCCCATCCAGTGTCCTTTGATGTTTCTTCAAAATGCATTTGATGTTTTTTACACTGTCATTTGATGTCCATCCAGTTTTCTGTCATGTTATTTCCAGTGTCCTTACATGTCCCATCCAGTGTCCTTTGATGTTTTATCCCGTGTCCTTTGATGTTTCTTCAGTTTTCCATTGATGTTCTTTCCACTGTCCTTTGATGTCCATCCAATTTCCTGTCATGTTTTTTCCACTGTCCTTTGATGTCCATCCAATTTCCTGTCATGTTTTTTCCAGTGTCCTTTGATGTCCCATCCAATTTCCTTTGATGTTTCATCCATTGTCCTTTGATGTTTCTTCAACATGACTTTGATGTTTGTTCCGCTGTCCTTTGATGTCCATCCAAATTTTCCTTTGATGTTTTATCCAGTGTCCTTTGAAGTCCCATCCAGTGTCCTTTGATGTTTTATCCACAGTAATTTCATTTCTATCCAGTTTCCATTGATGTTTCGTTTGATGTTGATCCTTTGATGTTTCTTCAATATGCCTTTGATGTTATTTCCACTGTGCTTTCATATCTATCAAGTTTCCTTTGATAATTTTGACAGTGTCCTTTGATGTCCCATCCAGTGTCCTTTGATGTTTCTTCAAAATGCATTTGATGTTTTTTACACTGTCATTTGATGTCCATCCAAATTTTCCTTTGATGTTTGTTCCGCTGTCCTTTGATGTCCATCCAAATTTTCCTTTGATGTTTGTTCCGCTGTCCTTTGATGTCCATCCAAATTTTCCTTTGATGTTTTATCCAGTGTCCTTTGAAGTCCCATCCAGTGTCCTTTGATGTTTTATCCACAGTAATTTCATTTCTATCCAGTTTCCATTGATGTTTCGTTTGATGTTGATCCTTTGATGTTTCTTCAATATGCCTTTGATGTTATTTCCACTGTCCTTTGATCTCCATCCAGATTCCTTTGAAGTTTTTCAGTGTCCTTTGATGTCCCATCCAGCGTCCTTTGATGTTTTATCCAGTGTCCTTTGATGTTTCTACTCATTTTCCTTTGATATTTTATCCACTGTGCTTTCATATCTATCAAGTTTCCTTTGATAATTTTGACAGTGTCCTTTGATGTCCCATCCAGTGTCCTTTGATGTTTCTTCAAAATGCATTTGATGTTTTTTACACTGTCATTTGATGTCCATCCAGTTTTCTGTCATGTTATTTCCAGTGTCCTTACATGTCCCATCCAGTGTCCTTTGATGTTTTATCCCGTGTCCTTTGATGTTTCTTCAGTTTTCCATTGATGTTCTTTCCACTGTCCTTTGATGTCCATCCAATTTCCTGTCATGTTTTTTCCACTGTCCTTTGATGTCCATCCAATTTCCTGTCATGTTTTTTCCAGTGTCCTTTGATGTCCCATCCAATTTCCTTTGATGTTTCATCCATTGTCCTTTGATGTTTCTTCAACATGACTTTGATGTTTGTTCCGCTGTCCTTTGATGTCCATCCAAATTTTCCTTTGATGTTTTATCCAGTGTCCTTTGAAGTCCCATACATTGTCCTTTGATGTCCCATCCAGTGTACTTTTATGTCCTTTGATGTCCATCCAGTTTTATTTTTTGTTTTTTCAACATGCCTTTGATGTTTTTTCCACTGTCCTTTGATGTCTATCCATTTTCCATTGATGTTTTTTCAATGTCCGTTGATGTCCCATCAAGTGTCCTTTTATGTTTTTTCCAGTGGACTTTGACTTCACATTCATTATCCTTTGATGTTTATCCAGTGTCCTTTGAAGTCCCATACATTGTCCTTTGATGTTTTATCCAGTGTCCTTTGAAGTCTCATCCAGTGTGCTTTGACATTTTAGACAGTGTCCTTTGATGTTTTATCCCATGTCCTTTGATCTTTTCTACACTGTCCTTTGATGTTTCTTCAATTTTCCTTTGATGTATCTTTCCACTGCCCTTTGATGTCCATCCAGTTTCATTTGATGTTTTTTCCAGTGTCCGTTGGTCTCCCATCCAGTGTCCTTTGATATTTTGGACAGTTTCCTTTGATGTGATATACATTGTCCTTTGATGTCCCATTCAGTGTCCTTTGATGTTTTATCCAGTTTGCTTTGATGTTCCATACACTTTCTGTTGATATTTTGGACAGTGTCATTTGATGTGATATTCAGTGTACTTTGATGTCCCATCCAGTTTCCTTTGATGTTTTTTCCACTGTCCTTTGATGTCCATCCAATTTCCTGTCATGTTTTTTTCCAGTGTCCTTTGATGTCCCATCCAGTGTCCTTTGATCTTTTGTCCACTTTCCTTTAATGTTTCGTCAGTTTTCCTTTTATGTTTTATCCAATGTGCTTTCATGTCTATCCAGCTTCCTTTGATGTTTTATACAGTGTCCTTTGATTTTTCTTCAATTTTCTTTTGATGTTTTTTCCACTGTCCTTTGATGTCCAACCAGTTTCCTGTCATGTTTTTCCCAGCAGTGTCCTTTGATGTCTAATCAGTTTCCTTTGATGTTTCTTTAAAATGCCTTTGATGTTTTTTCCACTGTCCTTTGATGTCTTATCCAGTTTCTTTGATGTCTCATCCAGTTTCCTTTGATGTTTTTTTCACTGTCCTTTGATGTCTAATCAGTTTCCTTTGATGTTTGTGTGTGTGTGTGTGTGTGGAGGGGGGTGGCAGAGCAGGGAGAGAGTCAGAGTCCAGGTGGTGTGTGTGTGTGTGTTGGGGGGGGCAGAGCAGGGAGAGAGTTCAGCGTCCTGACAGCCTGGTGGACGAAGCTGTCCCGCAGTCTGCCGGTCCTGGCCCGCAGGCTCTGCAGTCTCCTCCCCGATGGCAGCAGGCTGAAGAGGCTGTGTGACGGGTGAGTGGGGTCTCTCGCAATGCAAAGGGTTTTGCGGGTGAGGCGAGAGGTGTAGAGGTCTTGGAGGGAGGGGAGAGAAGCGCCGACGATCTTCTCAGCTGCTCTCACGATGCGCTGGAGGTTCTTCCTGCAGGACATGGAGCAGGTGCCGTACCACACGGTGATGCTGCTGGTCAGGACGCTCTCGATGGTGCCTCTGTAGAAGATGTGCATGATGGGAGCCGGGGCTCTAGCTTTCCTCAGTTTGCGGAGGAAGTAGAGGCGCTGGTTCGCTTTCTTGGCCAGTGATGTGGTGTTGGTGGTCCAGGAGAGGTCCTCAGTGACGTGCACACCCAGGAATTTGGTGCTGCTCACCCTCTCCACCATAGCACCATTGATGGTCAAAGGGGCATGCTGGGGGCATCTTCTCCTGAAGTCCACAACAATCTCCTTCGTCTTCTCCACGTTCAGAGAGAGATTGTTGTGTTCACACCACAAGGCCAGGCGGCTCACCTTGCTCCTGTAATCTGTCTCGTCCTTGTTGCTAATGAGACCTACCACAGTTGTGTCATCGGCGAACTTGACGAGGAGGTTGGAGCTGTGCGACGGTGTGCAGTCGTGGGTCAGCAGAGTGAAGAGGAGGGGGCTCAGCACACATCCTTGGAGGGCTCCCATGTTCAGTGTGGTGGTGTTGAATGTGTTTCTGCCGACCTGAACTGCCTGAGGTCTCCCCGTCAGGAAGTCCAGCAGCCAGTTGCACAGTGAGGTGTTTAATCCCAGCTGGTCCACTTTTGTCCACTGTCCTTCCCTTTGATGTTTGTTCCAGTGTCCTTTGATGTCCCATCCAGTGTCCTTTGATTTCTTATCCAGTATCCTTTGATGTTTCCTTTGATGTTGATCCTTTGATGTTTCTTCAACATGCCTTTGATGTTATTTCCACTGTCCTTTGATCTCCATCCAGATTCCTTTGAAGTATTTCACAGTGTCCTTTGATGTTTTATCCACAGTAATTTCATGTCTATCCAGTTTCCATTGATGTTTCGTTTGATGTTGATCCTTTGATGTTTCTTCAATATGCCTTTGATGTTATTTCCACTGTCCTTTGATCTCCATCCAGATTCCTTTGAAGTTTTTCAGTGTCCTTTGATGTCCCATCCAGCGTCCTTTGATGTTTTATCCAGTGTCCTTTGATGTTTCTACTCATTTTCCTTTGATGTTTTATCCACTGTGCTTTCATATCTATCAAGTTTCCTTTGATAATTTTGACAGTGTCCTTTGATGTCCCATCCAGTGTCCTTTGATGTCCAACCAGTATCCTTTGATGTTTCCTTTGATGTTGATCCTTTGATGTTTCTTCAACATGCCTTTGATGTTATTTCCACTGTCCTTTGATCTCCATCCAGATTCCTTTGAAGTATTTCACAGTGTCCTTTGATGTTTTATCCACAGTAATTTCATGTCTATCCAGTTTCCATTGATGTTTCGTTTGATGTTGATCCTTTGATGTTTCTTCAATATGCCTTTGATGTTATTTCCACTGTCCTTTGATCTCCATCCAGATTCCTTTGAAGTTTTTCAGTGTCCTTTGATGTCCCATCCAGCGTCCTTTGATGTTTTATCCAGTGTCCTTTGATGTTTCTACTCATTTTCCTTTGATGTTTTATCCACTGTGCTTTCATATCTATCAAGTTTCCTTTGATAATTTTGACAGTGTCCTTTGATGTCCCATCCAGTGTCCTTTGATGTCCAACCAGTTTCCTTTGATGTTTCTTCAAAATGCATTTGATGTTTTTTACACTGTCATTTGATGTCCATCCAGTTTTCTGTCATGTTATTTCCAGTGTCCTTACATGTCCCATCCAGTGTCCTTTGATGTTTTATCCCGTGTCCTTTGATGTTTCTTCAGTTTTCCATTGATGTTCTTTCCACTGTCCTTTGATGTCCATCCAATTTCCTGTCATGTTTTTTCCACTGTCCTTTGATGTCCATCCAATTTCCTGTCATGTTTTTTCCAGTGTCCTTTGATGTCCCATCCAATTTCCTTTGATGTTTCATCCATTGTCCTTTGATGTTTCTTCAACATGACTTTGATGTTTGTTCCGCTGTCCTTTGATGTCCATCCAAATTTTCCTTTGATGTTTTATCCAGTGTCCTTTGAAGTCCCATCCAGTGTCCTTTGATGTTTTATCCACAGTAATTTCATTTCTATCCAGTTTCCATTGATGTTTCGTTTGATGTTGATCCTTTGATGTTTCTTCAATATGCCTTTGATGTTATTTCCACTGTGCTTTCATATCTATCAAGTTTCCTTTGATAATTTTGACAGTGTCCTTTGATGTCCCATCCAGTGTCCTTTGATGTTTCTTCAAAATGCATTTGATGTTTTTTACACTGTCATTTGATGTCCATCCAAATTTTCCTTTGATGTTTGTTCCGCTGTCCTTTGATGTCCATCCAAATTTTCCTTTGATGTTTGTTCCGCTGTCCTTTGATGTCCATCCAAATTTTCCTTTGATGTTTTATCCAGTGTCCTTTGAAGTCCCATCCAGTGTCCTTTGATGTTTTATCCACAGTAATTTCATTTCTATCCAGTTTCCATTGATGTTTCGTTTGATGTTGATCCTTTGATGTTTCTTCAATATGCCTTTGATGTTATTTCCACTGTCCTTTGATCTCCATCCAGATTCCTTTGAAGTTTTTCAGTGTCCTTTGATGTCCCATCCAGCGTCCTTTGATGTTTTATCCAGTGTCCTTTGATGTTTCTACTCATTTTCCTTTGATATTTTATCCACTGTGCTTTCATATCTATCAAGTTTCCTTTGATAATTTTGACAGTGTCCTTTGATGTCCCATCCAGTGTCCTTTGATGTTTCTTCAAAATGCATTTGATGTTTTTTACACTGTCATTTGATGTCCATCCAGTTTTCTGTCATGTTATTTCCAGTGTCCTTACATGTCCCATCCAGTGTCCTTTGATGTTTTATCCCGTGTCCTTTGATGTTTCTTCAGTTTTCCATTGATGTTCTTTCCACTGTCCTTTGATGTCCATCCAATTTCCTGTCATGTTTTTTTCCACTGTCCTTTGATGTCCATCCAATTTCCTGTCATGTTTTTTCCAGTGTCCTTTGATGTCCCATCCAATTTCCTTTGATGTTTCATCCATTGTCCTTTGATGTTTCTTCAACATGACTTTGATGTTTGTTCCGCTGTCCTTTGATGTCCATCCAAATTTTCCTTTGATGTTTTATCCAGTGTCCTTTGAAGTCCTATCCAGTGTCCTTTGATGTTTTATCCACAGTAATTTCATTTCTATCCAGTTTCCATTGATGTTTCGTTTGATGTTGATCCTTTGATGTTTCTTCAATATGCCTTTGATGTTATTTCCACTGTGCTTTCATATCTATCAAGTTTCCTTTGATAATTTTGACAGTGTCCTTTGATGTCCCATCCAGTGTCCTTTGATGTTTCTTCAAAATGCATTTGATGTTTTTTACACTGTCATTTGATGTCCATCCAAATTTTCCTTTGATGTTTGTTCCGCTGTCCTTTGATGTCCATCCAAATTTTCCTTTGATGTTTGTTCCGCTGTCCTTTGATGTCCATCCAAATTTTCCTTTGATGTTTTATCCAGTGTCCTTTGAAGTCCCATCCAGTGTCCTTTGATGTTTTATCCACAGTAATTTCATTTCTATCCAGTTTCCATTGATGTTTCGTTTGATGTTGATCCTTTGATGTTTCTTCAATATGCCTTTGATGTTATTTCCACTGTCCTTTGATCTCCATCCAGATTCCTTTGAAGTTTTTCAGTGTCCTTTGATGTCCCATCCAGCGTCCTTTGATGTTTTATCCAGTGTCCTTTGATGTTTCTACTCATTTTCCTTTGATGTTTTATCCACTGTGCTTTCATATCTATCAAGTTTCCTTTGATAATTTTGACAGTGTCCTTTGATGTCCCATCCAGTGTCCTTTGATGTTTCTTCAAAATGCATTTGATGTTTTTTACACTGTCATTTGATGTCCATCCAGTTTTCTGTCATGTTATTTCCAGTGTCCTTACATGTCCCATCCAGTGTCCTTTGATGTTTTATCCCGTGTCCTTTGATGTTTCTTCAGTTTTCCATTGATGTTCTTTCCACTGTCCTTTGATGTCCATCCAATTTCCTGTCATGTTTTTTCCACTGTCCTTTGATGTCCATCCAATTTCCTGTCATGTTTTTTTCCAGTGTCCTTTGATGTCCCATCCAGTGTCCTTTGATCTTTTGTCCACTTTCCTTTAATGTTTCGTCAGTTTTCCTTTTATGTTTTATCCAATGTGCTTTCATGTCTATCCAGCTTCCTTTGATGTTTTATACAGTGTCCTTTGATTTTTCTTCAATTTTCTTTTGATGTTTTTTCCACTGTCCTTTGATGTCCAACCAGTTTCCTGTCATGTTTTTCCCAGCAGTGTCCTTTGATGTCTAATCAGTTTCCTTTGATGTTTCTTTAAAATGCCTTTGATGTTTTTTCCACTGTCCTTTGATGTCTTATCCAGTTTCTTTGATGTCTCATCCAGTTTCCTTTGATGTTTTTTTCACTGTCCTTTGATGTCTAATCAGTTTCCTTTGATGTTTGTGTGTGTGTGTGTGTGTGGAGGGGGGTGGCAGAGCAGGGAGAGAGTCAGAGTCCAGGTGGTGTGTGTGTGTGTGTTGGGGGGGGCAGAGCAGGGAGAGAGTTCAGCGTCCTGACAGCCTGGTGGACGAAGCTGTCCCGCAGTCTGCCGGTCCTGGCCCGCAGGCTCTGCAGTCTCCTCCCCGATGGCAGCAGGCTGAAGAGGCTGTGTGACGGGTGAGTGGGGTCTCTCGCAATGCAAAGGGTTTTGCGGGTGAGGCGAGAGGTGTAGAGGTCTTGGAGGGAGGGGAGAGAAGCGCCGACGATCTTCTCAGCTGCTCTCACGATGCGCTGGAGGTTCTTCCTGCAGGACATGGAGCAGGTGCCGTACCACACGGTGATGCTGCTGGTCAGGACGCTCTCGATGGTGCCTCTGTAGAAGATGTGCATGATGGGAGCCGGGGCTCTAGCTTTCCTCAGTTTGCGGAGGAAGTAGAGGCGCTGGTTCGCTTTCTTGGCCAGTGATGTGGTGTTGGTGGTCCAGGAGAGGTCCTCAGTGACGTGCACACCCAGGAATTTGGTGCTGCTCACCCTCTCCACCATAGCACCATTGATGGTCAAAGGGGCATGCTGGGGGCATCTTCTCCTGAAGTCCACAACAATCTCCTTCGTCTTCTCCACGTTCAGAGAGAGATTGTTGTGTTCACACCACAAGGCCAGGCGGCTCACCTTGCTCCTGTAATCTGTCTCGTCCTTGTTGCTAATGAGACCTACCACAGTTGTGTCATCGGCGAACTTGACGAGGAGGTTGGAGCTGTGCGACGGTGTGCAGTCGTGGGTCAGCAGAGTGAAGAGGAGGGGGCTCAGCACACATCCTTGGAGGGCTCCCATGTTCAGTGTGGTGGTGTTGAATGTGTTTCTGCCGACCTGAACTGCCTGAGGTCTCCCCCGTCAGGAAGTCCAGCAGCCAGTTGCACAGTGAGGTGTTTAATCCCAGCTGGTCCACTTTTGTCCACTGTCCTTCCCTTTGATGTTTGTTCCAGTGTCCTTTGATGTCCCATCCAGTGTCCTTTGATTTCTTATCCAGTATCCTTTGATGTTTCCTTTGATGTTGATCCTTTGATGTTTCTTCAACATGCCTTTGATGTTATTTCCACTGTCCTTTGATCTCCATCCAGATTCCTTTGAAGTATTTCACAGTGTCCTTTGATGTTTTATCCACAGTAATTTCATGTCTATGTGTTTCTGTGTTGAATGTGTTTCTGCCGACCTGAACTGCCTGAGGTCTCCCCGTCAGGAAGTCCAGCAGCCAGTTGCACAGTGAGGTGTTTAATCCCAGCTGGTCCACTTTTGTCCACTGTCCTTCCCTTTGATGTTTGTTCCAGTGTCCTTTGATGTCCCATCCAGTGTCCTTTGATTTCTTATCCAGTATCCTTTGATGTTTCCTTTGATGTTGATCCTTTGATGTTTCTTCAACATGCCTTTGATGTTATTTCCACTGTCCTTTGATCTCCATCCAGATTCCTTTGAAGTATTTCACAGTGTCCTTTGATGTTTTATCCACAGTAATTTCATGTCTATCCAGTTTCCATTGATGTTTCGTTTGATGTTGATCCTTTGATGTTTCTTCAATATGCCTTTGATGTTATTTCCACTGTCCTTTGATCTCCATCCAGATTCCTTTGAAGTTTTTCAGTGTCCTTTGATGTCCCATCCAGCGTCCTTTGATGTTTTATCCAGTGTCCTTTGATGTTTCTACTCATTTTCCTTTGATGTTTTATCCACTGTGCTTTCATATCTATCAAGTTTCCTTTGATAATTTTGACAGTGTCCTTTGATGTCCCATCCAGTGTCCTTTGATGTCCAACCAGTATCCTTTGATGTTTCCTTTGATGTTGATCCTTTGATGTTTCTTCAACATGCCTTTGATGTTATTTCCACTGTCCTTTGATCTCCATCCAGATTCCTTTGAAGTATTTCACAGTGTCCTTTGATGTTTTATCCACAGTAATTTCATGTCTATCCAGTTTCCATTGATGTTTCGTTTGATGTTGATCCTTTGATGTTTCTTCAATATGCCTTTGATGTTATTTCCACTGTCCTTTGATCTCCATCCAGATTCCTTTGAAGTTTTTCAGTGTCCTTTGATGTCCCATCCAGCGTCCTTTGATGTTTTATCCAGTGTCCTTTGATGTTTCTACTCATTTTCCTTTGATGTTTTATCCACTGTGCTTTCATATCTATCAAGTTTCCTTTGATAATTTTGACAGTGTCCTTTGATGTCCCATCCAGTGTCCTTTGATGTCCAACCAGTTTCCTTTGATGTTTCTTCAAAATGCATTTGATGTTTTTTACACTGTCATTTGATGTCCATCCAGTTTTCTGTCATGTTATTTCCAGTGTCCTTACATGTCCCATCCAGTGTCCTTTGATGTTTTATCCCGTGTCCTTTGATGTTTCTTCAGTTTTCCATTGATGTTCTTTCCACTGTCCTTTGATGTCCATCCAATTTCCTGTCATGTTTTTTCCACTGTCCTTTGATGTCCATCCAATTTCCTGTCATGTTTTTTCCAGTGTCCTTTGATGTCCCATCCAATTTCCTTTGATGTTTCATCCATTGTCCTTTGATGTTTCTTCAACATGACTTTGATGTTTGTTCCGCTGTCCTTTGATGTCCATCCAAATTTTCCTTTGATGTTTTATCCAGTGTCCTTTGAAGTCCCATACATTGTCCTTTGATGTCCCATCCAGTGTACTTTGATGTCCTTTGATGTCCATCCAGTTTTATTTTTTGTTTTTTCAACATGCCTTTGATGTTTTTTCCACTGTCCTTTGATGTCTATCCATTTTCCATTGATGTTTTTTCAATGTCCGTTGATGTCCCATCAAGTGTCCTTTTATGTTTTTTCCAGTGGACTTTGACTTCACATTCATTATCCTTTGATGGTTTATCCAGTGTCCTTTGAAGTCCCATACATTGTCCTTTGATGTTTTATCCAGTGTCCTTTGAAGTCTCATCCAGTGTCCTTTGACATTTTAGACCAGTGTCCTTTGATGTTTTATCCCATGTCCTTTGATCTTTTCTACACTGTCCTTTGATGTTTCTTCAATTTTCCTTTGATGTATCTTTCCACTGCCCTTTGATGTCCATCCAGTTTCATTTGATGTTTTTTTCCAGTGTCCGTTGGTCTCCATCCAGTGTCCTTTGATATTTTGGACAGTTTCCTTTGATGTCCCATTCAGTGTCCTTTGATGTTTTATCCAGTTTGCTTTGATGTTCCATACACTTTCTGTTGATGTTTTTTCCACTGTCCTTTGATGTCCATCCAATTTCCTGTCATGTTTTTTTCCAGTGTCCTTTGATGTCCCATCCAGTGTCCTTTCATCTTTTGTCCACTTTCCTTTAATGTTTCGTCAGTTTTCCTTTTATGTTTTATCCAATGTGCTTTCATGTCTATCCAGCTTCCTTTGATGTTTTATACAGTATCCTTTGATTTTTCTTCAATTTTCTTTTGATGTTTTTTCCACTGTCCTTTGATGTCCAACCAGTTTCCTGTCATGTTTTTCCCAGCAGTGTCCTTTGATGTCTAATCAGTTTCCTTTGATGTTTCTTCAAAATGCCTTTGATGTTTTTTCCACTGTCCTTTGATGTCTTATCCAGTTTCTTTGATGTCTCATCCAGTTTCCTTTGATGTTTTTTTTCACTGTCCTTTGATGTCTAATCAGTTTCCTTTGATGTTTGTGTGTGTGTGTGTGTGTAGAGGGGGGTGGCAGAGCAGGGAGAGAGTCAGAGTCCAGGTGGTGTGTGTGTGTGTGTTGGGGGGGCAGAGCAGGGAGAGAGTTCAGCGTCCTGACAGCCTGGTGGACGAAGCTGTCCCGCAGTCTGCCGGTCCTGGCCCGCAGGCTCTGCAGTCTCCTCCCCGATGGCAGCAGGCTGAAGAGGCTGTGTGACGGGTGAGTGGGGTCTCTCGCAATGCAAAGGGTTTTGCGGGTGAGGCGAGAGGTGTAGAGGTCTTGGAGGGAGGGGAGAGAAGCGCCGACGATCTTCTCAGCTGCTCTCACGATGCGCTGGAGGTTCTTCCTGCAGGACATGGAGCAGGTGCCGTACCACACGGTGATGCTGCTGGTCAGGACGCTCTCGATGGTGCTCTGTAGAAGATGTGCATGATGGGAGCCGGGGCTCTAGCTTTCCTCAGTTTGCGGAGGAAGTAGAGGCGCTGGTTCGCTTTCTTGGCCAGTGATGTGGTGTTGGTGGTCCAGGAGAGGTCCTCAGTGACGTGCACACCCAGGAATTTGGTGCTGCTCACCCTCTCCACCATAGCACCATTGATGGTCAAAGGGGCATGCTGGGGGCATCTTCTTCCTGAAGTCCCACAACAATCTCCTTCGTCTTCTCCACGTTCAGAGAGAGATTGTTGTGTTCACACACAAGGCCAGGCGGCTCACCCTTGCTCCTGTAATCTGTCTCGTCCTTGTTGCTAATGAGACCTACCACAGTTGTGTCATCGGCGAACTTGACGAGGAGTTGGAGCTGTGCGACGGTGTGCAGTCGTGGGTCAGCAGAGTGAAGAGGAGGGGGCTCAGCACACATCCTTGGAGGGCTCCCATGTTCAGTGTGGTGGTGTTAAATGTGTTTCTGCCGACCTGAACTGCCTGAGGTCTCCCCGTCAGGAAGTCCAGCAGCCAGTTGCACAGTGAGGTGTTTAATCCAGCTGGTCCACTTTTGTCCACTGTCCTTCCCTTTGATATTTGTTCCAGTGTCCTTTGATGTCCCATCCAGTGTCCTTTGATTTCTTATCCAGTATCCTTTGATGTTTCCTTTGATGTTGATCCTTTGATGTTTCTTCAACATGCCTTTGATGTTATTTCCACTGTCCTTTGATCTCCATCCAGATTCCTTTGAAGTATTTCACAATGAGTGTCCTTTGATGTTTTATCCACAGTAATTTCATGTCTATCCAGTTTCCATTGATGTTTCGTTTGATGTTGATCCTTTGATGTTTCTTCAATATGCCTTTGATGTTATTTCCACTGTCCTTTGATCTCCATCCAGATTCCTTTGAAGTTTTTCAGTGTCCTTTGATGTCCATCCAGCGTCCTTTGATGTTTTATCCAGTGTCCTTTGATGTTTCTACTCATTTTCCTTTGATGTTTTATCCACTGTGCTTGTTTCCAGTGTCCTTTGATGTCGTGTCCTTTGATGTTTCTACTCATTTTCCTTTGATGTTTTATCCACTGTGCTTTCATATCTATCAAGTTTCCTTTGATAATTTTGACAGTGTCCTTTGATGTCCATCCAGTGTCCTTTGATGTCCAAGTTTCCTTTGATGTTTCTTCAAATGCATTTGATGTTTTTTACACTGTCATTTGATGTCCATCCAGTTTTCTGTCATGTTATTTCCAGTGTCCTTACATGTCCCATCCAGTGTCCTTTGATGTTTTATCCCGTGTCCTTTGATGTTTCTTCAGTTTTCCATTGATGTTCTTTCCACTGTCCTTTGATGTCCATCCAATTTCCTGTCATGTTTTTCCAGTGTCCTTTGATGTCCCATCCAATTTCCTTTGATGTTTCATCCATTGTCCTTTGATGTTTCTTCAACATGACTTTGATGTTTGTTCCGCTGTCCTTTGATGTCCATCCAAATTTTCCTTTGATGTTTTATCCAGTGTCCTTTGAAGTCCCATTGTCCTTTGATGTTTATCCCAGTAATTTCATGTCTATCCAGTTTCCATTGATGTTTCGTTTGATGTTGATCCTTTGATGTTTCTTCAATATGCCTTTGATGTTATTTCCACTGTCCTTTGATCTCCATCCAGATTCCTTTGAAGTTTTTCAGTGTCCTTTGATGTCCCATCCAGCGTCCTTTGATGTTTTATCCAGTGTCCTTTGATGTTTCTACTCATTTTCCTTTGATTTTTATCCACTGTGCTTTCATATCTATCAAGTTTCCTTTGATAATTTTGACAGTGTCCTTTGATGTCCCATCCAGTGTCCTTTGATGTCCAACCAGTTTCCTTTGATGTTTCTTCAAAATGCATTTGATGTTTTTTACACTGTCATTTGATGTCCATCCAGTTTTCTGTCATGTTATTTCCAGTGTCCTTACATGTCCCATCCAGTGTCCTTTGATGTTTTATCCCGTGTCCTTTGATGTTTCTTCAGTTTTCCATTGATGTTCTTTCACTGTCCTTTGATGTCCATCCAATTTCCTGTCATGTTTTTTCCACTGTCCTTTGATGTCCATCCAATTTCCTGTCATGTTTTTTCCAGTGTCCTTTGTTGTCCATCCAATTTCCTTTGATGTTTCATCCATTGTCCTTTGATGTTTCTTCAACATGACTTTGATGTTTGTTCCGCTGTCCTTTGATGTCCATCCAAATTTTCCTTTGATGTTTTATCCAGTGTCCTTTGAAGTCCATACATTGTCCTTTGATGTCCCATCCAGTGTACTTTGATGTCCTTTGATGTCCATCCAGTTTTATTTTTTGTTTTTTCAACATGCCTTGATGTTTTTTCCACTGTCCTTTGATGTCTATCCATTTTCCATTGATGTTTTTCAATGTCCGTTGATGTCCATCAAGTGTCCTTTTATGTTTTTCCAGTGGACTTTGACTTCACATTCATTATCCTTTGATGGTTTATCCAGTGTCCTTTGAAGTCCCATACATTGTCCTTTGATGTTTTATCCAGTGTCCTTTGAAGTCTCATCCAGTGTCCTTTGACATTTTAGACAGTGTCCTTTGATGTTTTATCCCATGTCCTTTGATCTTTTCTACACTGTCCTTTGATGTTTCTTCAATTTTCCTTTGATGTATCTTTCCACTGCCCTTTGATGTCCATCCAGTTTCATTTGATGTTTTTTCCAGTGTCGTTGGTCTCCCATCCAGTGTCCTTTGATATTTTGGACAGTTTCCTTTGATGTCC
>NW_026117677.1:0-48810 GCF_001640805.2 Lates calcarifer
AATGGCTTAATACTGCACTATCTGACCAGCACAAGACAAACTAAGAACTCAGCCACACGGACATGAAAGTTTCCTAATTTCTATTATAATAAACAAACATTATGGTTGAAACCAATAATTTCCTGTCGGGAGAGCCTTTCCCTCTTTTGTGCACTGTATGCAATCTGAATGTGTGAATAATCGCTTTTCCCAGCGTTTTGAGGCTTATTCAGCTCAGAATGGCTTAATACTGCACTATCTGACCAGCACAAGACAAACTAAGAACTCAGCCACACGGACATGAAAGTTTCCTAATTTCTATTATAATAAACAAACATTATGGTTGAAACCAATAATTTCCTGTCGGGAGAGCCTTTCCCTCTTTTGTGCACTGTATGCAATCTGAATGTGTGAATAATCGCTTTTCCCAGCGTTTGAGGCTTATTCAGCTCAGAATGGCTTAATACTGCACTATCTGACCAGCACAAGACAAACTAAGAACTCAGCCACACGGACATGAAAGTTGTTTACTTTACAATATTAGTAAACAAGCATTATGGTTGAAACCAATAATTTCCTGTCGGGAGAGCCTTTCCCTCTTTTGTGCACTGTATGCAATCTGAATGTGTGAATAATCGCTTTTCCCAGCGTTTTGAGGCTTATTCAGCTCAGAATGGCTTAATACTGCACTATCTGACCAGCACAAGACAAACTAAGAACTCAGCCACACGGACATGAAAGTTTCCTAATTTCTATTATAATAAACAAACATTATGGTTGAAACCAATAATTTCCTGTCGGGAGAGCCTTTCCTCTTTTGTGCACTGTATGCAATCTGAATGTGTGAATAATCGCTTTTCCCAGCGTTTTGAGGCTTATTCAGCTCAGAATGGCTTAATACTGCACTATCTGACCAGCACAAGACAAACTAAGAACTCAGCCACACGGACATGAAAGTTTAATTTACTATTATAATAAACAAGCATTATGGTTGAAACCATAATTTCCTGTCGGGAGAGCCTTTCCCTCTTTTGTGCACTGTATGCAATCTGAAGTGTGAATAATCGCTTTTCCCAGCGTTTGAGGCTTATTCAGCTCAGAATGGCTTAATACTGCACTATCTGACCAGCACAAGACAAACTAAGAACTCAGCCACACGGACATGAAAGTTTTTACTTTCAATATTAGTAAACAAGCATTATGGTTGAAACCAATAATTTCCTGTCGGGAGAGCCTTTCCCTCTTTTGTGCACTGTATGCAATCTGAATGTGTGAATAATCGCTTTTCCAGCGTTTTGAGGCTTATTCAGCTCAGAATGGCTTAATACTGCACTATCTGACCAGCACAAGACAAACTAAGACTCAGCCACACGGACATGAAAGTTCCTAATTTCTATTATAATAAACAAACATTATGGTTGAAACCAATAATTTCCTGTCGGGAGAGCCTTTCCCTCTTTTGTGCTGTATGCAATCTGAATGTGTGAATAACGCTTTTCCCAGCGTTTTGAGGCTTATTCAGCTCAGAATGGCTTAATACTGCACTATCTGACCAGCACAAGACAAACTAAGAACTCAGCCACACGGACATGAAAGTGGTTGAAACCATAATTTCCTGTCGGGAGAGCCTTTCTCTTTTGTGCACTGTATGCAATCTGAATGTGTGAATAATCGCTTTTCCCAGCGTTTTGAGGCTTATTCAGCTCAGAATGGCTTAATACTGCACTATCTGACCAGCACAAGACAAACTAAGAACTCAGCCACACGGACATGAAAGTTTTAATTTCTATTATAATAAACAAACATTATGGTTGAAACCAATAATTTCCTGTCGGGAGAGCCTTTCCCTCTTTTGTGCACTGTATGCAATCTGAAGTGTGAATAATCGCTTTTCCCAGCGTTTGAGGCTTATTCAGCTCAGAATGGCTTAATACTGCACTATCTGACCAGCACAAGACAAACTAAGAACTCAGCCACACGGACATGAAAGTTTTTAATTTCAATATTAATAAACAAACATTATGGTTGAAACCAATAATTTCCTGTCGGGAGAGCCTTTCCCTCTTTTGTGCACTGTATGCAATCTGAATGTGTGAATAATCGCTTTTCCCAGCGTTTTGAGGCTTATTCAGCTCAGAATGGCTTAATACTGCACTATCTGACCAGCACAAGACAAACTAAGAACTCAGCCACACGGACATGAAAGTTTCCTAATTTCTATTATAAAACAAACATTATGGTTGAAACCAATAATTTCCTGTCGGGAGAGCCTTTCCCTCTTTTGTGCACTGTATGCAATCTGAATGTGTGAATAATCGCTTTTCCCAGCGTTTTGAGGCTTATTCAGCTCAGAATGGCTTAATACTGCACTATCTGACCAGCACAAGACAAACTAAGAACTCAGCCCACACGGACATGAAAGTTTTAATTTCTATTATAGTAAACAAACATTATGGTTGAAACAATAATTTCCTGTCGGGAGAGCCTTTCCCTCTTTTGTGCACTGTATGCAATCTGAATGTGTGAATAATCGCTTTTCCCAGCGTTTTGAGGCTTATTCAGCTCAGAATGGCTTAATACTGCACTATCTGACCAGCACAAGACAAACTAAGAACTCAGCCACACGGACATGAAAGTTGTTTACTTTACAATATTAGTAAACAACATTATGGTTGAAACCATAATTTCCTGTCGGGAGAGCCTTTCCTCTTTTGTGCACAATCTGAATGTGTGAATAATCGCTTTTCCCAGCGTTTTGAGGCTTATTCAGCTCAGAATGGCTTAATACTGCACTATCTGACCAGCACAAGACAAACTAAGAACTCAGCCACACGGACATGAAAGTTGTTTACTTTCAATATTAGTAAACAAGCATTATGGTTGAAACCATAATTTCCTGTCGGGAGAGCCTTTCCCTCTTTGTGCACTGTATGCAATCTGAATGTGTGAATAATCGCTTTTCCCAGCGTTTTGAGGCTTATTCAGCTCAGAATGGCTTAATACTGCACTATCTGACCAGCACAAGACAAACTAAGAACTCAGCCACACGGACATGAAAGTTTCCTAATTTCTATTATAATAAACAAACATTATGGTTGAAACCAATAATTTCCTGTCGGGAGAGCCTTTCCCTCTTTTGTGCACTGTATGCAATCTGATGTGTGAATAAGCGCTTTTCCCAGCGTTTTGAGGCTTATTCAGCTCAGAATGGCTTAATACTGCACTATCTGACCAGCACAAGACAAACTAAGAACTCAGCCACACGGACATGAAAGTTGTTTTATTATAATAAACAAACATTATGGTTGAAACCAATAATTTCCTGTCGGGAGAGCCTTTCCCTCTTTGTGCACTGTATGCAATCTGAATGTGTGAATAATCGCTTTTCCCAGCGTTTTGAGGCTTATTCAGCTCAGAATGGCTTAATACTGCACTATCTGACCAGCACAAGACAAACTAAGAACTCAGCCACACGGACATGAAAGTTTTAATTTCTATTATAATAAACAAACATTATGGTTGAAACCAATAATTTCCTGTCGGGAGAGCCTTTCCCTCTTTTGTGCACTGTATGCAATCTGAATGTGTGAATAATCGCTTTTCCCAGCGTTTTGAGGCTTATTCAGCTCAGAATGGCTTAATACTGCACTATCTGACCAGCACAAGACAAACTAAGAACTCAGCCACACGGACATGAAAGTTTTTACTTTACAATATTAGTAAACAACATTATGGTTGAAACCAATAATTTCCTGTCGGGAGAGCCTTTCCCTCTTTTGTGCACTGTATGCAATCTGAATGTGTGAATAATCGCTTTTCCCAGCGTTTTGAGGCTTATTCAGCTCAGAATGGCTTAATACTGCACTATCTGACCAGCACAAGACAAACTAAGAACTCAGCCACACGGACATGAAAGTTTCCTAATTTCTATTATAATAAACAAACATTATGGTTGAAACCAATAATTTCCTGTCGGGAGAGCCTTTCCCTCTTTTGTGCACTGTATGCAATCTGAATGTGTGAATAAGCGCTTTTCCCAGCGTTTTGAGGCTTATTCAGCTCAGAATGGCTTAATACTGCACTATCTGACCAGCACAAGACAAACTAAGAACTCAGCCACACGGACATGAAAGTTTTTATTTCTATTATATAAACAACATTATGGTTGAAACCAATAATTTCCTGTCGGGAGAGCCTTTCCCTCTTTTGTGCACTGTATGCAATCTGAATGTGTGAATAATCGCTTTTCCCAGCGTTTTGAGGCTTATTCAGCTCAGAATGGCTTAATACTGCACTATCTGACCAGCACACAAGACAAACTAAGAACTCAGCCACACGGACATGAAAGTTTTACTTTACAATATTAGTAAACAAGCATTATGGTTGAAACCAATAATTTCCTGTCGGGAGAGCCTTTCCCTCTTTTGTGCACTGTATGCAATCTGAATGTGTGAATAATCGCTTTTCCCAGCGTTTTGAGGCTTATTCAGCTCAGAATGGCTTAATACTGCACTATCTGACCAGCACAAGACAAACTAAGAACTCAGCCACACGGACATGAAAGTTTCCTAATTTCTATTATAAAAACAACATTATGGTTGAAACCAATAATTTCCTGTCGGGAGAGCCTTTCCCTCTTTTGTGCACTGTATGCAATCTGAATGTGTGAATAATCGCTTTTCCCAGCGTTTTGAGGCTTATTCAGCTCAGAATGGCTTAATACTGCACTATCTGACCAGCACAAGACAAACTAAGAACTCAGCCACACGGACATGAAAGTTTTAATTTCTATTATAATAAACAAACATTATGGTTGAAACCAATAATTTCCTGTCGGGAGAGCCTTTCCCTCTTTTGTGCACTGTATGCAATCTGAATGTGTGAATAATCGCTTTTCCCAGCGTTTTGAGGCTTATTCAGCTCAGAATGGCTTAATACTGCACTATCTGACCAGCACAAGACAAACTAAGAACTCAGCCACACGGACATGAAAGTTTTAATTTCTATTATAATAAACAAACATTATGGTTGAAACCAATAATTTCCTGTCGGGAGAGCCTTTCCCTCTTTTGTGCACTGTATGCAATCTGAATGTGTGAATAATCGCTTTTCCCAGCGTTTTGAGGCTTATTCAGCTCAGAATGGCTTAATACTGCACTATCTGACCAGCACAAGACAAACTAAGAACTCAGCCACACGGACATGAAAGTTTTTACTTTACAATATTAGTAAACAAACATTATGGTTGAAACCAATAATTTCCTGTCGGGAGAGCCTTTCCCTCTTTGTGCACTGTATGCAATCTGAATGTGTGAATAATCGCTTTTCCCAGCGTTTTGAGGCTTATTCAGCTCAGAATGGCTTAATACTGCACTATCTGACCAGCACAAGACAAACTAAGAACTCAGCCACACGGACATGAAAGTTTCCTAATTTCTATTATAATAAACAAACATTATGGTTGAAACCAATAATTTCCTGTCGGGAGAGCCTTTCCCTCTTTTGTGCACTGTATGCAATCTGAATGTGTGAATAATCGCTTTTCCCAGCGTTTTGAGGCTTATTCAGCTCAGAATGGCTTAATACTGCACTATCTGACCAGCACAAGACAAACTAAGAACTCAGCCACACGGACATGAAAGTTTTAATTTCTATTATAGTAAACAAACATTATGGTTGAAACCAATAATTTCCTGTCGGGAGAGCCTTTCCCTCTTTTGTGCACTGTATGCAATCTGAATGTGTGAATAATCGCTTTTCCCAGCGTTTTGAGGCTTATTCAGCTCAGAATGGCTTAATACTGCACTATCTGACCAGCACAAGACAAACTAAGAACTCAGCCACACGGACATGAAAGTTTCCTAATTTCTATTATTAATAAACAAACATTATGGTTGAAACCAATAATTTCCTGTCGGGAGAGCCTTTCCCTCTTTTGTGCACTGTATGCAATCTGAATGTGTGAATAATCGCTTTTCCCAGCGTTTTGAGGCTTATTCAGCTCAGAATGGCTTAATACTGCACTATCTGACCAGCACAAGACAAACTAAGAACTCAGCCACACGGACATGAAAGTTTTACTTTATAATAAACAAGCATTATGGTTGAAACCAATAATTTCCTGTCGGGAGAGCCTTTCCCTCTTTTGTGCACTGTATGCAATCTGAATGTGTGAATAATCGCTTTTCCCAGCGTTTTGAGGCTTATTCAGCTCAGAATGGCTTAATACTGCACTATCTGACCAGCACAAGACAAACTAAGAACTCAGCCACACGGACATGAAAGTTTCTTTACAATATTAGTAAACAAACATTATGGTTGAAACCAATAATTTCCTGTCGGGAGAGCCTTTCCCTCTTTTGTGCACTGTATGCAATCTGAATGTGTGAATAATCGCTTTTCCCAGCGTTTTGAGGCTTATTCAGCTCAGAATGGCTTAATACTGCACTATCTGACCAGCACAAGACAAACTAAGAACTCAGCCACACGGACATGAAAGTTTCCTAATTTCTATATTAATAAACAAACATTATGGTTGAAACCAATAATTTCCTGTCGGGAGAGCCTTTCCCTCTTTTGTGCACTGTATGCAATCTGAATGTGTGAATAATCGCTTTTCCCAGCGTTTTGAGGCTTATTCAGCTCAGAATGGCTTAATACTGCACTATCTGACCAGCACAAGACAAACTAAGAACTCAGCCACACGGACATGAAAGTTTTTAATTTCAATATTATAAACAAACATTATGGTTGAAACCAATAATTTCCTGTCGGGAGAGCCTTTCCCTCTTTTGTGCACTGTATGCAATCTGAATGTGTGAATAATCGCTTTTCCCAGCGTTTTGAGGCTTATTCAGCTCAGAATGGCTTAATACTGCACTATCTGACCAGCACAAGACAAACTAAGAACTCAGCCACACGGACATGAAAGTTTCCTAATTTCTATTATAATAAACAAACATTATGGTTGAAACCAATAATTTCCTGTCGGGAGAGCCTTTCCCTCTTTTGTGCACTGTATGCAATCTGAATGTGTGAATAATCGCTTTTCCCAGCGTTTTGAGGCTTATTCAGCTCAGAATGGCTTAATACTGCACTATCTGACCAGCACAAGACAAACTAAGAACTCAGCCACACGGACATGAAAGTTTTTAATTTACAATATAATAAACAACATTATGGTTGAAACCAATAATTTCCTGTCGGGAGAGCCTTTCCCTCTTTTGTGCACTGTATGCAATCTGAATGTGTGAATAATCGCTTTTCCCAGCGTTTTGAGGCTTATTCAGCTCAGAATGGCTTAATACTGCACTATCTGACCAGCACAAGACAAACTAAGAACTCAGCCACACGGACATGAAAGTTTCCTAATTTCTATTATAATAAACAAACATTATGGTTGAAACCAATAATTTCCTGTCGGGAGAGCCTTTCCCTCTTTTGTGCACTGTATGCAATCTGAATGTGTGAATAATCGCTTTTCCCAGCGTTTTGAGGCTTATTCAGCTCAGAATGGCTTAATACTGCACTATCTGACCAGCACAAGACAAACTAAGAACTCAGCCACACGGACATGAAAGTTGTACTTTCAATATTATAAACAAGCATTATGGTTGAAACCAATAATTTCCTGTCGGGAGAGCCTTTCCCTCTTTTGTGCACTGTATGCAATCTGAATGTGTGAATAATCGCTTTTCCCAGCGTTTTGAGGCTTATTCAGCTCAGAATGGCTTAATACTGCACTATCTGACCAGCACAAGACAAACTAAGAACTCAGCCACACGGACATGAAAGTTTCCTAATTTCTATTATAATAAACAAACATTATGGTTGAAACCAATAATTTCCTGTCGGGAGAGCCTTTCCCTCTTTTGTGCACTGTATGCAATCTGAATGTGTGAATAATCGCTTTTCCCAGCGTTTTGAGGCTTATTCAGCTCAGAATGGCTTAATACTGCACTATCTGACCAGCACAAGACAAACTAAGAACTCAGCCACACGGACATGAAAGTTGTTTACTTTCAATATTATAAACAAGCATTATGGTTGAAACCAATAATTTCCTGTCGGGAGAGCCTTTCCCTCTTTTGTGCACTGTATGCAATCTGAATGTGTGAATAATCGCTTTTCCCAGCGTTTTGAGGCTTATTCAGCTCAGAATGGCTTAATACTGCACTATCTGACCAGCACAAGACAAACTAAGAACTCAGCCACACGGACATGAAAGTTTCCTAATTTCTATTATAATAAACAAACATTATGGTTGAAACCAATAATTTCCTGTCGGGAGAGCCTTTCCCTCTTTTGTGCACTGTATGCAATCTGAATGTGTGAATAATCGCTTTTCCCAGCGTTTTGAGGCTTATTCAGCTCAGAATGGCTTAATACTGCACTATCTGACCAGCACAAGACAAACTAAGAACTCAGCCACACGGACATGAAAGTTGTTTACTTTACAATATTAAACAACATTATGGTTGAAACCAATAATTTCCTGTCGGGAGAGCCTTTCCCTCTTTTGTGCACTGTATGCAATCTGAATGTGTGAATAATCGCTTTTCCCAGCGTTTTGAGGCTTATTCAGCTCAGAATGGCTTAATACTGCACTATCTGACCAGCACAAGACAAACTAAGAACTCAGCCACACGGACATGAAAGTTTCCTAATTTCTATTATAATAAACAAACATTATGGTTGAAACCAATAATTTCCTGTCGGGAGAGCCTTTCCCTCTTTTGTGCACTGTATGCAATCTGAATGTGTGAATAATCGCTTTTCCCAGCGTTTTGAGGCTTATTCAGCTCAGAATGGCTTAATACTGCACTATCTGACCAGCACAAGACAAACTAAGAACTCAGCCACACGGACATGAAAGTTGTTTAATTTACAATATTAGTAAACAAGCATTATGGTTGAAACCAATAATTTCCTGTCGGGAGAGCCTTTCCCTCTTTTGTGCACTGTATGCAATCTGAATGTGTGAATAATCGCTTTTCCCAGCGTTTTGAGGCTTATTCAGCTCAGAATGGCTTAATACTGCACTATCTGACCAGCACAAGACAAACTAAGAACTCAGCCACACGGACATGAAAGTTTCCTAATTTCTATTATAATAAACAAACATTATGGTTGAAACCAATAATTTCCTGTCGGGAGAGCCTTTCCCTCTTTTGTGCACTGTATGCAATCTGAATGTGTGAATAATCGCTTTTCCCAGCGTTTTGAGGCTTATTCAGCTCAGAATGGCTTAATACTGCACTATCTGACCAGCACAAGACAAACTAAGAACTCAGCCACACGGACATGAAAGTTTTTCTTTACAATATTAGTAAACAAACATTATGGTTGAAACCAATAATTTCCTGTCGGGAGAGCCTTTCCCTCTTTTGTGCACTGTATGCAATCTGAATGTGTGAATAATCGCTTTTCCCAGCGTTTTGAGGCTTATTCAGCTCAGAATGGCTTAATACTGCACTATCTGACCAGCACAAGACAAACTAAGAACTCAGCCACACGGACATGAAAGTTTCCTAATTTCTATTATAATAAACAAACATTATGGTTGAAACCAATAATTTCCTGTCGGGAGAGCCTTTCCCTCTTTTGTGCACTGTATGCAATCTGAATGTGTGAATAATCGCTTTTCCCAGCGTTTTGAGGCTTATTCAGCTCAGAATGGCTTAATACTGCACTATCTGACCAGACAAGACAAACTAAGAACTCAGCCACACGGACATGAAAGTTGTTTACAATATTAGTAAACAAGCATTATGGTTGAAACCAATAATTTCCTGTCGGGAGAGCCTTTCCCTCTTTTGTGCACTGTATGCAATCTGAATGTGTGAATAATCGCTTTTCCCAGCGTTTTGAGGCTTATTCAGCTCAGAATGGCTTAATACTGCACTATCTGACCAGCACAAGACAAACTAAGAACTCAGCCACACGGACATGAAAGTTTCCTAATTTCTATTATAATAAACAAACATTATGGTTGAAACCAATAATTTCCTGTCGGGAGAGCCTTTCCCTCTTTTGTGCACTGTATGCAATCTGAATGTGTGAATAATCGCTTTTCCCAGCGTTTTGAGGCTTATTCAGCTCAGAATGGCTTAATACTGCACTATCTGACCAGCACAAGACAAACTAAGAACTCAGCCACACGGACATGAAAGTTTCCTAATTTCTATTATAATAAACAAACATTATGGTTGAAACCAATAATTTCCTGTCGGGAGAGCCTTTCCCTCTTTTGTGCACTGTATGCAATCTGAATGTGTGAATAATCGCTTTTCCCAGCGTTTTGAGGCTTATTCAGCTCAGAATGGCTTAATACTGCACTATCTGACCAGCACAAGACAAACTAAGAACTCAGCCACACGGACATGAAAGTTTTACTTTACAATATTAGTAAACAAGCATTATGGTTGAAACCAATAATTTCCTGTCGGGAGAGCCTTTCCCTCTTTTGTGCACTGTATGCAATCTGAATGTGTGAATAATCGCTTTTCCCAGCGTTTTGAGGCTTATTCAGCTCAGAATGGCTTAATACTGCACTATCTGACCAGCACAAGACAAACTAAGAACTCAGCCACACGGACATGAAAGTTTCCTAATTTCTATTATAATAAACAAACATTATGGTTGAAACCAATAATTTCCTGTCGGGAGAGCCTTTCCCTCTTTTGTGCACTGTATGCAATCTGAATGTGTGAATAATCGCTTTTCCCAGCGTTTTGAGGCTTATTCAGCTCAGAATGGCTTAATACTGCACTATCTGACCAGCACAAGACAAACTAAGAACTCAGCCACACGGACATGAAAGTTTTTACTTTACTATTATAAAAACATTATGGTTGAAACCAATAATTTCCTGTCGGGAGAGCCTTTCCCTCTTTTGTGCACTGTATGCAATCTGAATGTGTGAATAATCGCTTTTCCCAGCGTTTTGAGGCTTATTCAGCTCAGAATGGCTTAATACTGCACTATCTGACCAGCACAAGACAAACTAAGAACTCAGCCACACGGACATGAAAGTTTTAATTTCTATTATAATAAACAAACATTATGGTTGAAACCAATAATTTCCTGTCGGGAGAGCCTTTCCCTCTTTTGTGCACTGTATGCAATCTGAATGTGTGAATAATCGCTTTTCCCAGCGTTTTGAGGCTTATTCAGCTCAGAATGGCTTAATACTGCACTATCTGACCAGCACAAGACAAACTAAGAACTCAGCCACACGGACATGAAAGTTTCCTAATTTCTATTATAATAAACAAACATTATGGTTGAAACCAATAATTTCCTGTCGGGAGAGCCTTTCCCTCTTTTGTGCACTGTATGCAATCTGAATGTGTGAATAATCGCTTTTCCCAGCGTTTTGAGGCTTATTCAGCTCAGAATGGCTTAATACTGCACTATCTGACCAGCACAAGACAAACTAAGAACTCAGCCACACGGACATGAAAGTTTTTACTTTACAATATTATAAACAACATTATGGTTGAAACCAATAATTTCCTGTCGGGAGAGCCTTTCCCTCTTTTGTGCACTGTATGCAATCTGAATGTGTGAATAATCGCTTTTCCCAGCGTTTTGAGGCTTATTCAGCTCAGAATGGCTTAATACTGCACTATCTGACCAGCACAAGACAAACTAAGAACTCAGCCACACGGACATGAAAGTTTCCTAATTTCTATTATAATAAACAAACATTATGGTTGAAACCAATAATTTCCTGTCGGGAGAGCCTTTCCCTCTTTTGTGCACTGTATGCAATCTGAATGTGTGAATAATCGCTTTTCCCAGCGTTTTGAGGCTTATTCAGCTCAGAATGGCTTAATACTGCACTATCTGACCAGCACAAGACAAACTAAGAACTCAGCCACACGGACATGAAAGTTTCCTAATTTCTATTATAATAAACAAACATTATGGTTGAAACCAATAATTTCCTGTCGGGAGAGCCTTTCCCTCTTTTGTGCACTGTATGCAATCTGAATGTGTGAATAATCGCTTTTCCCAGCGTTTTGAGGCTTATTCAGCTCAGAATGGCTTAATACTGCACTATCTGACCAGCACAAGACAAACTAAGAACTCAGCCACACGGACATGAAAGTTTCCTAATTTCTATTATAATAAACAAACATTATGGTTGAAACCAATAATTTCCTGTCGGGAGAGCCTTTCCCTCTTTTGTGCACTGTATGCAATCTGAATGTGTGAATAATCGCTTTTCCCAGCGTTTTGAGGCTTATTCAGCTCAGAATGGCTTAATACTGCACTATCTGACCAGCACAAGACAAACTAAGAACTCAGCCACACGGACATGAAAGTTGTTTACTTTACAATATTAGTAAACAAGCATTATGGTTGAAACCAATAATTTCCTGTCGGGAGAGCCTTTCCCTCTTTTGTGCACTGTATGCAATCTGAATGTGTGAATAATCGCTTTTCCCAGCGTTTTGAGGCTTATTCAGCTCAGAATGGCTTAATACTGCACTATCTGACCAGCACAAGACAAACTAAGAACTCAGCCACACGGACATGAAAGTTTCCTAATTTCTATTATAATAAACAAACATTATGGTTGAAACCAATAATTTCCTGTCGGGAGAGCCTTTCCCTCTTTTGTGCACTGTATGCAATCTGAATGTGTGAATAATCGCTTTTCCCAGCGTTTTGAGGCTTATTCAGCTCAGAATGGCTTAATACTGCACTATCTGACCAGCACAAGACAAACTAAGAACTCAGCCACACGGACATGAAAGTTTCCTAATTTCTATTATAATAAACAAACATTATGGTTGAAACCAATAATTTCCTGTCGGGAGAGCCTTTCCCTCTTTTGTGCACTGTATGCAATCTGAATGTGTGAATAATCGCTTTTCCCAGCGTTTTGAGGCTTATTCAGCTCAGAATGGCTTAATACTGCACTATCTGACCAGCACAAGACAAACTAAGAACTCAGCCACACGGACATGAAAGTTTCCTAATTTCTATTATAAACAAACATTATGGTTGAAACCAATAATTTCCTGTCGGGAGAGCCTTTCCCTCTTTTGTGCACTGTATGCAATCTGAATGTGTGAATAATCGCTTTTCCCAGCGTTTTGAGGCTTATTCAGCTCAGAATGGCTTAATACTGCACTATCTGACCAGCACAAGACAAACTAAGAACTCAGCCACACGGACATGAAAGTTTTTACTTTCAATATTAGTAAACAAACATTATGGTTGAAACCAATAATTTCCTGTCGGGAGAGCCTTTCCCTCTTTTGTGCACTGTATGCAATCTGAATGTGTGAATAATCGCTTTTCCCAGCGTTTTGAGGCTTATTCAGCTCAGAATGGCTTAATACTGCACTATCTGACCAGCACAAGACAAACTAAGAACTCAGCCACACGGACATGAAAGTTTCCTAATTTCTATTATAATAAACAAACATTATGGTTGAAACCAATAATTTCCTGTCGGGAGAGCCTTTCCCTCTTTTGTGCACTGTATGCAATCTGAATGTGTGAATAATCGCTTTTCCCAGCGTTTTGAGGCTTATTCAGCTCAGAATGGCTTAATACTGCACTATCTGACCAGCACAAGACAAACTAAGAACTCAGCCACACGGACATGAAAGTTTTAATTTCATTATAATAAACAAACATTATGGTTGAAACCAATAATTTCCTGTCGGGAGAGCCTTTCCCTCTTTTGTGCACTGTATGCAATCTGAATGTGTGAATAATCGCTTTTCCCAGCGTTTTGAGGCTTATTCAGCTCAGAATGGCTTAATACTGCACTATCTGACCAGCACAAGACAAACTAAGAACTCAGCCACACGGACATGAAAGTTTTTACTTTCAATAGTAAACAACATTATGGTTGAAACCATAATTTCCTGTCGGGAGAGCCTTTCCCTCTTTTGTGCACTGTATGCAATCTGAATGTGTGAATAATCGCTTTTCCCAGCGTTTTGAGGCTTATTCAGCTCAGAATGGCTTAATACTGCACTATCTGACCAGCACAAGACAAACTAAGAACTCAGCCACACGGACATGAAAGTTTCCTAATTTCTATTATAATAAACAAACATTATGGTTGAAACCAATAATTTCCTGTCGGGAGAGCCTTTCCCTCTTTTGTGCACTGTATGCAATCTGAATGTGTGAATAATCGCTTTTCCCAGCGTTTTGAGGCTTATTCAGCTCAGAATGGCTTAATACTGCACTATCTGACCAGCACAAGACAAACTAAGAACTCAGCCACACGGACATGAAAGTTTCCTAATTTCTATTATAATAAACAAACATTATGGTTGAAACCAATAATTTCCTGTCGGGAGAGCCTTTCCCTCTTTTGTGCACTGTATGCAATCTGAATGTGTGAATAATCGCTTTTCCCAGCGTTTTGAGGCTTATTCAGCTCAGAATGGCTTAATACTGCACTATCTGACCAGCACAAGACAAACTAAGAACTCAGCCACACGGACATGAAAGTTTTTACTTTCAATATTAGTAAACAAGCATTATGGTTGAAACCAATAATTTCCTGTCGGGAGAGCCTTTCCCTCTTTTGTGCACTGTATGCAATCTGAATGTGTGAATAATCGCTTTTCCCAGCGTTTTGAGGCTTATTCAGCTCAGAATGGCTTAATACTGCACTATCTGACCAGCACAAGACAAACTAAGAACTCAGCCACACGGACATGAAAGTTTCCTAATTTCTATTATAATAAACAAACATTATGGTTGAAACCAATAATTTCCTGTCGGGAGAGCCTTTCCCTCTTTTGTGCACTGTATGCAATCTGAATGTGTGAATAATCGCTTTTCCCAGCGTTTTGAGGCTTATTCAGCTCAGAATGGCTTAATACTGCACTATCTGACCAGCACAAGACAAACTAAGAACTCAGCCACACGGACATGAAAGTTTCCTAATTTCTATTATAATAAACAAACATTATGGTTGAAACCAATAATTTCCTGTCGGGAGAGCCTTTCCCTCTTTTGTGCACTGTATGCAATCTGAATGTGTGAATAATCGCTTTTCCCAGCGTTTTGAGGCTTATTCAGCTCAGAATGGCTTAATACTGCACTATCTGACCAGCACAAGACAAACTAAGAACTCAGCCACACGGACATGAAAGTTTCCTAATTTCTATTATAATAAACAAACATTATGGTTGAAACCAATAATTTCCTGTCGGGAGAGCCTTTCCCTCTTTTGTGCACTGTATGCAATCTGAATGTGTGAATAATCGCTTTTCCCAGCGTTTTGAGGCTTATTCAGCTCAGAATGGCTTAATACTGCACTATCTGACCAGCACAAGACAAACTAAGAACTCAGCCACACGGACATGAAAGTTTCCTAATTTCTATTATAATAAACAAACATTATGGTTGAAACCAATAATTTCCTGTCGGGAGAGCCTTTCCCTCTTTTGTGCACTGTATGCAATCTGAATGTGTGAATAATCGCTTTTCCCAGCGTTTTGAGGCTTATTCAGCTCAGAATGGCTTAATACTGCACTATCTGACCAGCACAAGACAAACTAAGAACTCAGCCACACGGACATGAAAGTTTCCTAATTTCTATTATAATAAACAAACATTATGGTTGAAACCAATAATTTCCTGTCGGGAGAGCCTTTCCCTCTTTTGTGCACTGTATGCAATCTGAATGTGTGAATAATCGCTTTTCCCAGCGTTTTGAGGCTTATTCAGCTCAGAATGGCTTAATACTGCACTATCTGACCAGCACAAGACAAACTAAGAACTCAGCCACACGGACATGAAAGTTTTTACTTTCAATATTATAAACAACATTATGGTTGAAACCAATAATTTCCTGTCGGGAGCCTTTCCCTCTTTTGTGCACTGTATGCAATCTGAATGTGTGAATAATCGCTTTTCCCAGCGTTTTGAGGCTTATTCAGCTCAGAATGGCTTAATACTGCACTATCTGACCAGCACAAGACAAACTAAGAACTCAGCCACACGGACATGAAAGTTTCCTAATTTCTATTATAATAAACAAACATTATGGTTGAAACCAATAATTTCCTGTCGGGAGAGCCTTTCCCTCTTTTGTGCACTGTATGCAATCTGAATGTGTGAATAATCGCTTTTCCCAGCGTTTTGAGGCTTATTCAGCTCAGAATGGCTTAATACTGCACTATCTGACCAGCACAAGACAAACTAAGAACTCAGCCACACGGACATGAAAGTTTCCTAATTTCTATTATAATAAACAAACATTATGGTTGAAACCAATAATTTCCTGTCGGGAGAGCCTTTCCCTCTTTTGTGCACTGTATGCAATCTGAATGTGTGAATAATCGCTTTTCCCAGCGTTTTGAGGCTTATTCAGCTCAGAATGGCTTAATACTGCACTATCTGACCAGCACAAGACAAACTAAGAACTCAGCCACACGGACATGAAAGTTTTAATTTCTATTATAATAAACAAACATTATGGTTGAAACCAATAATTTCCTGTCGGGAGAGCCTTTCCCTCTTTTGTGCACTGTATGCAATCTGAATGTGTGAATAATCGCTTTTCCCAGCGTTTTGAGGCTTATTCAGCTCAGAATGGCTTAATACTGCACTATCTGACCAGCACAAGACAAACTAAGAACTCAGCCACACGGACATGAAAGTTTTAATTTCTATTATAATAAACAAACATTATGGTTGAAACCAATAATTTCCTGTCGGGAGAGCCTTTCCCTCTTTTGTGCACTGTATGCAATCTGAATGTGTGAATAATCGCTTTTCCCAGCGTTTTGAGGCTTATTCAGCTCAGAATGGCTTAATACTGCACTATCTGACCAGCACAAGACAAACTAAGAACTCAGCCACACGGACATGAAAGTTTCCTAATTTCTATTATAATAAACAAACATTATGGTTGAAACCAATAATTTCCTGTCGGGAGAGCCTTTCCCTCTTTTGTGCACTGTATGCAATCTGAATGTGTGAATAATCGCTTTTCCCAGCGTTTTGAGGCTTATTCAGCTCAGAATGGCTTAATACTGCACTATCTGACCAGCACAAGACAAACTAAGAACTCAGCCACACGGACATGAAAGTTTCCTAATTTCTATTATAATAAACAAACATTATGGTTGAAACCAATAATTTCCTGTCGGGAGAGCCTTTCCCTCTTTTGTGCACTGTATGCAATCTGAATGTGTGAATAATCGCTTTTCCCAGCGTTTTGAGGCTTATTCAGCTCAGAATGGCTTAATACTGCACTATCTGACCAGCACAAGACAAACTAAGAACTCAGCCACACGGACATGAAAGTTTTTACTTTACAATATTAGTAAACAAGCATTATGGTTGAAACCAATAATTTCCTGTCGGGAGAGCCTTTCCCTCTTTTGTGCACTGTATGCAATCTGAATGTGTGAATAATCGCTTTTCCCAGCGTTTTGAGGCTTATTCAGCTCAGAATGGCTTAATACTGCACTATCTGACCAGCACAAGACAAACTAAGAACTCAGCCACACGGACATGAAAGTTTCCTAATTTCTATTATAATAAACAAACATTATGGTTGAAACCAATAATTTCCTGTCGGGAGAGCCTTTCCCTCTTTTGTGCACTGTATGCAATCTGAATGTGTGAATAATCGCTTTTCCCAGCGTTTTGAGGCTTATTCAGCTCAGAATGGCTTAATACTGCACTATCTGACCAGCACAAGACAAACTAAGAACTCAGCCACACGGACATGAAAGTTTTTAATTTCTATTATAAACAAACATTATGGTTGAAACCAATAATTTCCTGTCGGGAGAGCCTTTCCCTCTTTTGTGCACTGTATGCAATCTGAATGTGTGAATAATCGCTTTTCCCAGCGTTTTGAGGCTTATTCAGCTCAGAATGGCTTAATACTGCACTATCTGACCAGCACAAGACAAACTAAGAACTCAGCCACACGGACATGAAAGTTTCCTAATTTCTATTATAATAAACAAACATTATGGTTGAAACCAATAATTTCCTGTCGGGAGAGCCTTTCCCTCTTTTGTGCACTGTATGCAATCTGAATGTGTGAATAATCGCTTTTCCCAGCGTTTTGAGGCTTATTCAGCTCAGAATGGCTTAATACTGCACTATCTGACCAGCACAAGACAAACTAAGAACTCAGCCACACGGACATGAAAGTTTTTAATTTCTATTATAAAAACAAACATTATGGTTGAAACCAATAATTTCCTGTCGGGAGAGCCTTTCCCTCTTTTGTGCACTGTATGCAATCTGAATGTGTGAATAATCGCTTTTCCCAGCGTTTTGAGGCTTATTCAGCTCAGAATGGCTTAATACTGCACTATCTGACCAGCACAAGACAAACTAAGAACTCAGCCACACGGACATGAAAGTTTTTACTTTACAATATTAGTAAACAAGCATTATGGTTGAAACCAATAATTTCCTGTCGGGAGAGCCTTTCCCTCTTTTGTGCACTGTATGCAATCTGAATGTGTGAATAATCGCTTTTCCCAGCGTTTTGAGGCTTATTCAGCTCAGAATGGCTTAATACTGCACTATCTGACCAGCACAAGACAAACTAAGAACTCAGCCACACGGACATGAAAGTTTCCTAATTTCATTATAATAAACAAACATTATGGTTGAAACCAATAATTTCCTGTCGGGAGAGCCTTTCCCTCTTTTGTGCACTGTATGCAATCTGAATGTGTGAATAATCGCTTTTCCCAGCGTTTTGAGGCTTATTCAGCTCAGAATGGCTTAATACTGCACTATCTGACCAGCACAAGACAAACTAAGAACTCAGCCACACGGACATGAAAGTTTTTACTTTCAATATAATAAACAAACATTATGGTTGAAACCAATAATTTCCTGTCGGGAGAGCCTTTCCCTCTTTTGTGCACTGTATGCAATCTGAATGTGTGAATAATCGCTTTTCCCAGCGTTTTGAGGCTTATTCAGCTCAGAATGGCTTAATACTGCACTATCTGACCAGCACAAGACAAACTAAGAACTCAGCCACACGGACATGAAAGTTTCCTAATTTCTATTATAATAAACAAACATTATGGTTGAAACCAATAATTTCCTGTCGGGAGAGCCTTTCCCTCTTTTGTGCACTGTATGCAATCTGAATGTGTGAATAATCGCTTTTCCCAGCGTTTTGAGGCTTATTCAGCTCAGAATGGCTTAATACTGCACTATCTGACCAGCACAAGACAAACTAAGAACTCAGCCACACGGACATGAAAGTTTTAATTTCAATATTAGTAAACAAGCATTATGGTTGAAACCAATAATTTCCTGTCGGGAGAGCCTTTCCCTCTTTTGTGCACTGTATGCAATCTGAATGTGTGAATAATCGCTTTTCCCAGCGTTTTGAGGCTTATTCAGCTCAGAATGGCTTAATACTGCACTATCTGACCAGCACAAGACAAACTAAGAACTCAGCCACACGGACATGAAAGTTTCCTAATTTCTATTATAATAAACAAACATTATGGTTGAAACCAATAATTTCCTGTCGGGAGAGCCTTTCCCTCTTTTGTGCACTGTATGCAATCTGAATGTGTGAATAATCGCTTTTCCCAGCGTTTTGAGGCTTATTCAGCTCAGAATGGCTTAATACTGCACTATCTGACCAGCACAAGACAAACTAAGAACTCAGCCACACGGACATGAAAGTTTTTACTATTATAATAAACAAACATTATGGTTGAAACCAATAATTTCCTGTCGGGAGAGCCTTTCCCTCTTTTGTGCACTGTATGCAATCTGAATGTGTGAATAATCGCTTTTCCCAGCGTTTTGAGGCTTATTCAGCTCAGAATGGCTTAATACTGCACTATCTGACCAGCACAAGACAAACTAAGAACTCAGCCACACGGACATGAAAGTTTTAATTTCTATTATAATAAACAAACATTATGGTTGAAACCAATAATTTCCTGTCGGGAGAGCCTTTCCCTCTTTTGTGCACTGTATGCAATCTGAATGTGTGAATAATCGCTTTTCCCAGCGTTTTGAGGCTTATTCAGCTCAGAATGGCTTAATACTGCACTATCTGACCAGCACAAGACAAACTAAGAACTCAGCCACACGGACATGAAAGTTTCCTAATTTCTATTATAATAAACAAACATTATGGTTGAAACCAATAATTTCCTGTCGGGAGAGCCTTTCCCTCTTTTGTGCACTGTATGCAATCTGAATGTGTGAATAATCGCTTTTCCCAGCGTTTTGAGGCTTATTCAGCTCAGAATGGCTTAATACTGCACTATCTGACCAGCACAAGACAAACTAAGAACTCAGCCACACGGACATGAAAGTTTTTACTTTCAATATTAGTAAACAAGCATTATGGTTGAAACCAATAATTTCCTGTCGGGAGAGCCTTTCCCTCTTTTGTGCACTGTATGCAATCTGAATGTGTGAATAATCGCTTTTCCCAGCGTTTTGAGGCTTATTCAGCTCAGAATGGCTTAATACTGCACTATCTGACCAGCACAAGACAAACTAAGAACTCAGCCACACGGACATGAAAGTTTCCTAATTTCTATTATAAAACAAACATTATGGTTGAAACCAATAATTTCCTGTCGGGAGAGCCTTTCCCTCTTTTGTGCACTGTATGCAATCTGAATGTGTGAATAATCGCTTTTCCCAGCGTTTTGAGGCTTATTCAGCTCAGAATGGCTTAATACTGCACTATCTGACCAGCACAAGACAAACTAAGAACTCAGCCACACGGACATGAAAGTTTTAATTTCATTATATAAACAAACATTATGGTTGAAACCAATAATTTCCTGTCGGGAGAGCCTTTCCCTCTTTTGTGCACTGTATGCAATCTGAATGTGTGAATAATCGCTTTTCCCAGCGTTTTGAGGCTTATTCAGCTCAGAATGGCTTAATACTGCACTATCTGACCAGCACAAGACAAACTAAGAACTCAGCCACACGGACATGAAAGTTTCCTAATTTCTATTATAATAAACAAACATTATGGTTGAAACCAATAATTTCCTGTCGGGAGAGCCTTTCCCTCTTTTGTGCACTGTATGCAATCTGAATGTGTGAATAATCGCTTTTCCCAGCGTTTTGAGGCTTATTCAGCTCAGAATGGCTTAATACTGCACTATCTGACCAGCACAAGACAAACTAAGAACTCAGCCACACGGACATGAAAGTTTCCTAATTTCTATTATAATAAACAAACATTATGGTTGAAACCAATAATTTCCTGTCGGGAGAGCCTTTCCCTCTTTTGTGCACTGTATGCAATCTGAATGTGTGAATAATCGCTTTTCCCAGCGTTTTGAGGCTTATTCAGCTCAGAATGGCTTAATACTGCACTATCTGACCAGCACAAGACAAACTAAGAACTCAGCCACACGGACATGAAAGTTGTTTACTTTACAATATTAGTAAACAAGCATTATGGTTGAAACCAATAATTTCCTGTCGGGAGAGCCTTTCCCTCTTTTGTGCACTGTATGCAATCTGAATGTGTGAATAATCGCTTTTCCCAGCGTTTTGAGGCTTATTCAGCTCAGAATGGCTTAATACTGCACTATCTGACCAGCACAAGACAAACTAAGAACTCAGCCACACGGACATGAAAGTTTCCTAATTTCTATTATAATAAACAAACATTATGGTTGAAACCAATAATTTCCTGTCGGGAGAGCCTTTCCCTCTTTTGTGCACTGTATGCAATCTGAATGTGTGAATAATCGCTTTTCCCAGCGTTTTGAGGCTTATTCAGCTCAGAATGGCTTAATACTGCACTATCTGACCAGCACAAGACAAACTAAGAACTCAGCCACACGGACATGAAAGTTTTTAATTTCAATATTAATAAACAAGCATTATGGTTGAAACCAATAATTTCCTGTCGGGAGAGCCTTTCCCTCTTTTGTGCACTGTATGCAATCTGAATGTGTGAATAATCGCTTTTCCCAGCGTTTTGAGGCTTATTCAGCTCAGAATGGCTTAATACTGCACTATCTGACCAGCACAAGACAAACTAAGAACTCAGCCACACGGACATGAAAGTTTTTACTTTCAATATTAGTAAACAAGCATTATGGTTGAAACCAATAATTTCCTGTCGGGAGAGCCTTTCCCTCTTTTGTGCACTGTATGCAATCTGAATGTGTGAATAATCGCTTTTCCCAGCGTTTTGAGGCTTATTCAGCTCAGAATGGCTTAATACTGCACTATCTGACCAGCACAAGACAAACTAAGAACTCAGCCACACGGACATGAAAGTTTCCTAATTTCTATTATAATAAACAAACATTATGGTTGAAACCAATAATTTCCTGTCGGGAGAGCCTTTCCCTCTTTTGTGCACTGTATGCAATCTGAATGTGTGAATAATCGCTTTTCCCAGCGTTTTGAGGCTTATTCAGCTCAGAATGGCTTAATACTGCACTATCTGACCAGCACAAGACAAACTAAGAACTCAGCCACACGGACATGAAAGTTTCCTAATTTCTATTATAATAAACAAACATTATGGTTGAAACCAATAATTTCCTGTCGGGAGAGCCTTTCCCTCTTTTGTGCACTGTATGCAATCTGAATGTGTGAATAATCGCTTTTCCCAGCGTTTTGAGGCTTATTCAGCTCAGAATGGCTTAATACTGCACTATCTGACCAGCACAAGACAAACTAAGAACTCAGCCACACGGACATGAAAGTTTTAATTTCTATTATAATAAACAAACATTATGGTTGAAACCAATAATTTCCTGTCGGGAGAGCCTTTCCCTCTTTTGTGCACTGTATGCAATCTGAATGTGTGAATAATCGCTTTTCCCAGCGTTTTGAGGCTTATTCAGCTCAGAATGGCTTAATACTGCACTATCTGACCAGCACAAGACAAACTAAGAACTCAGCCACACGGACATGAAAGTTGTTTACTTTACAATATTAGTAAACAAACATTATGGTTGAAACCAATAATTTCCTGTCGGGAGAGCCTTTCCCTCTTTTGTGCACTGTATGCAATCTGAATGTGTGAATAATCGCTTTTCCCAGCGTTTTGAGGCTTATTCAGCTCAGAATGGCTTAATACTGCACTATCTGACCAGCACAAGACAAACTAAGAACTCAGCCACACGGACATGAAAGTTTTAATTTCTATTATAATAAACAAACATTATGGTTGAAACCAATAATTTCCTGTCGGGAGAGCCTTTCCCTCTTTTGTGCACTGTATGCAATCTGAATGTGTGAATAATCGCTTTTCCCAGCGTTTTGAGGCTTATTCAGCTCAGAATGGCTTAATACTGCACTATCTGACCAGCACAAGACAAACTAAGAACTCAGCCACACGGACATGAAAGTTTCCTAATTTCTATTATAATAAACAAACATTATGGTTGAAACCATAATTTCCTGTCGGGAGAGCCTTTCCCTCTTTTGTGCACTGTATGCAATCTGAATGTGTGAATAATCGCTTTTCCCAGCGTTTTGAGGCTTATTCAGCTCAGAATGGCTTAATACTGCACTATCTGACCAGCACAAGACAAACTAAGAACTCAGCCACACGGACATGAAAGTTTTAATTTCTATTATAATAAACAACATTATGGTTGAAACCAATAATTTCCTGTCGGGAGAGCCTTTCCCTCTTTTGTGCACTGTATGCAATCTGAATGTGTGAATAATCGCTTTTCCCAGCGTTTTGAGGCTTATTCAGCTCAGAATGGCTTAATACTGCACTATCTGACCAGCACAAGACAAACTAAGAACTCAGCCACACGGACATGAAAGTTGTAATTTCTATTATAATAAACAAACATTATGGTTGAAACCAATAATTTCCTGTCGGGAGAGCCTTTCCCTCTTTTGTGCACTGTATGCAATCTGAATGTGTGAATAATCGCTTTTCCCAGCGTTTTGAGGCTTATTCAGCTCAGAATGGCTTAATACTGCACTATCTGACCAGCACAAGACAAACTAAGAACTCAGCCACACGGACATGAAAGTTTCCTAATTTCTATATATAAACAAACATTATGGTTGAAACCAATAATTTCCTGTCGGGAGAGCCTTTCCCTCTTTTGTGCACTGTATGCAATCTGAATGTGTGAATAAGCGCTTTTCCCAGCGTTTTGAGGCTTATTCAGCTCAGAATGGCTTAATACTGCACTATCTGACCAGCACAAGACAAACTAAGAACTCAGCCACACGGACATGAAAGTTTTAATTTCTATATAATAAACAAACATTATGGTTGAAACCAATAATTTCCTGTCGGAGAGAGCCTTTCCCTCTTTTGTGCACTGTATGCAATCTGAATGTGTGAATAATCGCTTTTCCCAGCGTTTTGAGGCTTATTCAGCTCAGAATGGCTTAATACTGCACTATCTGACCAGCACAAGACAAACTAAGAACTCAGCCACACGGACATGAAAGTTTCCTAATTTCTATTATAATAAACAAACATTATGGTTGAAACCAATAATTTCCTGTCGGGAGAGCCTTTCCCTCTTTTGTGCACTGTATGCAATCTGAATGTGTGAATAATCGCTTTTCCCAGCGTTTTGAGGCTTATTCAGCTCAGAATGGCTTAATACTGCACTATCTGACCAGCACAAGACAAACTAAGAACTCAGCCACACGGACATGAAAGTTTTTACTTTCTATTATTAGTAAACAAACATTATGGTTGAAACCAATAATTTCCTGTCGGGAGAGCCTTTCCCTCTTTTGTGCACTGTATGCAATCTGAATGTGTGAATAATCGCTTTTCCCAGCGTTTTGAGGCTTATTCAGCTCAGAATGGCTTAATACTGCACTATCTGACCAGCACAAGACAAACTAAGAACTCAGCCACACGGACATGAAAGTTTCCTAATTTCTATTATAATAAACAAACATTATGGTTGAAACCAATAATTTCCTGTCGGGAGAGCCTTTCCCTCTTTTGTGCACTGTATGCAATCTGAATGTGTGAATAATCGCTTTTCCCAGCGTTTTGAGGCTTATTCAGCTCAGAATGGCTTAATACTGCACTATCTGACCAGCACAAGACAAACTAAGAACTCAGCCACACGGACATGAAAGTTTAATTTCTATTATAATAAACAAACATTATGGTTGAAACCAATAATTTCCTGTCGGGAGAGCCTTTCCCTCTTTTGTGCACTGTATGCAATCTGAATGTGTGAATAAGCGCTTTTCCCAGCGTTTTGAGGCTTATTCAGCTCAGAATGGCTTAATACTGCACTATCTGACCAGCACAAGACAAACTAAGAACTCAGCCACACGGACATGAAAGTTTTACTTTCAATATTAATAAACAAGCATTATGGTTGAAACCAATAATTTCCTGTCGGGAGAGCCTTTCCCTCTTTTGTGCACTGTATGCAATCTGAATGTGTGAATAATCGCTTTTCCCAGCGTTTTGAGGCTTATTCAGCTCAGAATGGCTTAATACTGCACTATCTGACCAGCACAAGACAAACTAAGAACTCAGCCACACGGACATGAAAGTTTCCTAATTTCTATTATAAAAACAAACATTATGGTTGAAACCAATAATTTCCTGTCGGAGAGCCTTTCCCTCTTTTGTGCACTGTATGCAATCTGAATGTGTGAATAATCGCTTTTCCCAGCGTTTTGAGGCTTATTCAGCTCAGAATGGCTTAATACTGCACTATCTGACCAGCACAAGACAAACTAAGAACTCAGCCACACGGACATGAAAGTTTTACTTTCTATTAGTAAAAACATTATGGTTGAAACCAATAATTTCCTGTCGGGAGAGCCTTTCCCTCTTTTGTGCACTGTATGCAATCTGAATGTGTGAATAATCGCTTTTCCCAGCGTTTTGAGGCTTATTCAGCTCAGAATGGCTTAATACTGCACTATCTGACCAGCACAAGACAAACTAAGAACTCAGCCACACGGACATGAAAGTTTTAATTTCATATAATAAACAAACATTATGGTTGAAACCAATAATTTCCTGTCGGGAGAGCCTTTCCCTCTTTTGTGCACTGTATGCAATCTGAATGTGTGAATAAGCGCTTTTCCCAGCGTTTTGAGGCTTATTCAGCTCAGAATGGCTTAATACTGCACTATCTGACCAGCACAAGACAAACTAAGAACTCAGCCACACGGACATGAAAGTTTTTAATTTCTATTTAAATAAACAAACATTATGGTTGAAACCAATAATTTCCTGTCGGGAGAGCCTTTCCCTCTTTTGTGCACTGTATGCAATCTGAATGTGTGAATAATCGCTTTTCCCAGCGTTTTGAGGCTTATTCAGCTCAGAATGGCTTAATACTGCACTATCTGACCAGCACAAGACAAACTAAGAACTCAGCCACACGGACATGAAAGTTTCCTAATTTATTATAATAAACAAACATTATGGTTGAAACCAATAATTTCCTGTCGGGAGAGCCTTTCCCTCTTTTGTGCACTGTATGCAATCTGAATGTGTGAATAATCGCTTTTCCCAGCGTTTTGAGGCTTATTCAGCTCAGAATGGCTTAATACTGCACTATCTGACCAGCACAAGACAAACTAAGAACTCAGCCACACGGACATGAAAGTTTTTAATTTATTATAAACAACATTATGGTTGAAACCAATAATTTCCTGTCGGAGAGCCTTTCCCTCTTTTGTGCACTGTATGCAATCTGAATGTGTGAATAATCGCTTTTCCCAGCGTTTTGAGGCTTATTCAGCTCAGAATGGCTTAATACTGCACTATCTGACCAGCACAAGACAAACTAAGAACTCAGCCACACGGACATGAAAGTTTTACTTTCAATTATAATAAACAAACATTATGGTTGAAACCAATAATTTCCTGTCGGGAGAGCCTTTCCCTCTTTTGTGCACTGTATGCAATCTGAATGTGTGAATAATCGCTTTTCCCAGCGTTTTGAGGCTTATTCAGCTCAGAATGGCTTAATACTGCACTATCTGACCAGCACAAGACAAACTAAGAACTCAGCCACACGGACATGAAAGTTTCCTAATTTCTATTATAATAAACAACATTATGGTTGAAACCAATAATTTCCTGTCGGGAGAGCCTTTCCCTCTTTTGTGCACTGTATGCAATCTGAATGTGTGAATAAGCGCTTTTCCCAGCGTTTTGAGGCTTATTCAGCTCAGAATGGCTTAATACTGCACTATCTGACCAGCACAAGACAAACTAAGAACTCAGCCACACGGACATGAAAGTTTTAATTTCTATTATAAACAACATTATGGTTGAAACCAATAATTTCCTGTCGGGAGAGCCTTTCCCTCTTTTGTGCACTGTATGCAATCTGAATGTGTGAATAATCGCTTTTCCCAGCGTTTTGAGGCTTATTCAGCTCAGAATGGCTTAATACTGCACTATCTGACCAGCACAAGACAAACTAAGAACTCAGCCACACGGACATGAAAGTTGTTTACTTTACAATATTATAAACAAGCATTATGGTTGAAACCAATAATTTCCTGTCGGGAGAGCCTTTCCCTCTTTTGTGCACTGTATGCAATCTGAATGTGTGAATAATCGCTTTTCCCAGCGTTTTGAGGCTTATTCAGCTCAGAATGGCTTAATACTGCACTATCTGACCAGCACAAGACAAACTAAGAACTCAGCCACACGGACATGAAAGTTTCCTAATTTCTATTATAAAAACAAACATTATGGTTGAAACCAATAATTTCCTGTCGGGAGAGCCTTTCCCTCTTTTGTGCACTGTATGCAATCTGAATGTGTGAATAATCGCTTTTCCCAGCGTTTTGAGGCTTATTCAGCTCAGAATGGCTTAATACTGCACTATCTGACCAGCACAAGACAAACTAAGAACTCAGCCACACGGACATGAAAGTTTCCTAATTTCATTATAATAAACAAACATTATGGTTGAAACCAATAATTTCCTGTCGGGAGAGCCTTTCCCTCTTTTGTGCACTGTATGCAATCTGAATGTGTGAATAATCGCTTTTCCCAGCGTTTTGAGGCTTATTCAGCTCAGAATGGCTTAATACTGCACTATCTGACCAGCACAAGACAAACTAAGAACTCAGCCACACGGACATGAAAGTTTTAATTTCTATTATAATAAACAACATTATGGTTGAAACCATAATTTCCTGTCGGGAGAGCCTTTCCCTCTTTTGTGCACTGTATGCAATCTGAATGTGTGAATAATCGCTTTTCCCAGCGTTTTGAGGCTTATTCAGCTCAGAATGGCTTAATACTGCACTATCTGACCAGCACAAGACAAACTAAGAACTCAGCCACACGGACATGAAAGTTTCTTTCTATTATAAACAAACATTATGGTTGAAACCAATAATTTCCTGTCGGGAGAGCCTTTCCCTCTTTTGTGCACTGTATGCAATCTGAATGTGTGAATAATCGCTTTTCCCAGCGTTTTGAGGCTTATTCAGCTCAGAATGGCTTAATACTGCACTATCTGACCAGCACAAGACAAACTAAGAACTCAGCCACACGGACATGAAAGTTTCCTAATTTCATATAATAAACAAACATTATGGTTGAAACCAATAATTTCCTGTCGGGAGAGCCTTTCCCTCTTTTGTGCACTGTATGCAATCTGAATGTGTGAATAATCGCTTTTCCCAGCGTTTTGAGGCTTATTCAGCTCAGAATGGCTTAATACTGCACTATCTGACCAGCACAAGACAAACTAAGAACTCAGCCACACGGACATGAAAGTTTCCTAATTTCTATTATATAAACAAACATTATGGTTGAAACCAATAATTTCCTGTCGGGAGAGCCTTTCCCTCTTTTGTGCACTGTATGCAATCTGAATGTGTGAATAATCGCTTTTCCCAGCGTTTTGAGGCTTATTCAGCTCAGAATGGCTTAATACTGCACTATCTGACCAGCACAAGACAAACTAAGAACTCAGCCACACGGACATGAAAGTTTCCTAATTTCTATTATAATAAACAAACATTATGGTTGAAACCAATAATTTCCTGTCGGAGAGCCTTTCCCTCTTTTGTGCACTGTATGCAATCTGAATGTGTGAATAATCGCTTTTCCCAGCGTTTTGAGGCTTATTCAGCTCAGAATGGCTTAATACTGCACTATCTGACCAGCACAAGACAAACTAAGAACTCAGCCACACGGACATGAAAGTTTCCTAATTTCTATTATAATAAACAAACATTATGGTTGAAACCAATAATTTCCTGTCGGAGAGCCTTTCCCTCTTTTGTGCACTGTATGCAATCTGAATGTGTGAATAATCGCTTTTCCCAGCGTTTTGAGGCTTATTCAGCTCAGAATGGCTTAATACTGCACTATCTGACCAGCACAAGACAAACTAAGAACTCAGCCACACGGACATGAAAGTTGTTTACTTTACAATATTAGTAAACAACATTATGGTTGAAACCAATAATTTCCTGTCGGGAGAGCCTTTCCCTCTTTTGTGCACTGTATGCAATCTGAATGTGTGAATAATCGCTTTTCCCAGCGTTTTGAGGCTTATTCAGCTCAGAATGGCTTAATACTGCACTATCTGACCAGCAAGACAAACTAAGAACTCAGCCACACGGACATGAAAGTTTCCTAATTTCTTTATAATAAACAAACATTATGGTTGAAACCAATAATTTCCTGTCGGGAGAGCCTTTCCCTCTTTTGTGCACTGTATGCAATCTGAATGTGTGAATAATCGCTTTTCCCAGCGTTTTGAGGCTTATTCAGCTCAGAATGGCTTAATACTGCACTATCTGACCAGCACAAGACAAACTAAGAACTCAGCCACACGGACATGAAAGTTTCCTAATTTCTATTATAATAAACAAACATTATGGTTGAAACCAATAATTTCCTGTCGGGAGAGCCTTTCCCTCTTTTGTGCACTGTATGCAATCTGAATGTGTGAATAATCGCTTTTCCCAGCGTTTTGAGGCTTATTCAGCTCAGAATGGCTTAATACTGCACTATCTGACCAGCACAAGACAAACTAAGAACTCAGCCACACGGACATGAAAGTTTTTACTTTCAATATTAGTAAACAAGCATTATGGTTGAAACCAATAATTTCCTGTCGGGAGAGCCTTTCCCTCTTTTGTGCACTGTATGCAATCTGAATGTGTGAATAATCGCTTTTCCCAGCGTTTTGAGGCTTATTCAGCTCAGAATGGCTTAATACTGCACTATCTGACCAGCACAAGACAAACTAAGAACTCAGCCACACGGACATGAAAGTTTTAATTTCAATATTAATAAACAAACATTATGGTTGAAACCAATAATTTCCTGTCGGGAGAGCCTTTCCCTCTTTTGTGCACTGTATGCAATCTGAATGTGTGAATAATCGCTTTTCCCAGCGTTTTGAGGCTTATTCAGCTCAGAATGGCTTAATACTGCACTATCTGACCAGCACAAGACAAACTAAGAACTCAGCCACACGGACATGAAAGTTTTAATTTCTATTAAATAAACAACATTATGGTTGAAACCAATAATTTCCTGTCGGGAGAGCCTTTCCCTCTTTTGTGCACTGTATGCAATCTGAATGTGTGAATAATCGCTTTTCCCAGCGTTTTGAGGCTTATTCAGCTCAGAATGGCTTAATACTGCACTATCTGACCAGCACAAGACAAACTAAGAACTCAGCCACACGGACATGAAAGTTTTATTTCTATATTAAAACAACATTATGGTTGAAACCAATAATTTCCTGTCGGGAGAGCCTTTCCCTCTTTTGTGCACTGTATGCAATCTGAATGTGTGAATAATCGCTTTTCCCAGCGTTTTGAGGCTTATTCAGCTCAGAATGGCTTAATACTGCACTATCTGACCAGCACAAGACAAACTAAGAACTCAGCCACACGGACATGAAAGTTTCCTAATTTCTATTATAATAAACAAACATTATGGTTGAAACCAATAATTTCCTGTCGGGAGAGCCTTTCCCTCTTTTGTGCACTGTATGCAATCTGAAGTGTGAATAATCGCTTTTCCCAGCGTTTTGAGGCTTATTCAGCTCAGAATGGCTTAATACTGCACTATCTGACCAGCACAAGACAAACTAAGAACTCAGCCACACGGACATGAAAGTTTCTTTACAATATTAGTAAACAAGCATTATGGTTGAAACCAATAATTTCCTGTCGGGAGAGCCTTTCCCTCTTTTGTGCACTGTATGCAATCTGAATGTGTGAATAATCGCTTTTCCCAGCGTTTTGAGGCTTATTCAGCTCAGAATGGCTTAATACTGCACTATCTGACCAGCACAAGACAAACTAAGAACTCAGCCACACGGACATGAAAGTTTTAATTTCTATTATAATAAACAAACATTATGGTTGAAACCAATAATTTCCTGTCGGGAGAGCCTTTCCCTCTTTTGTGCACTGTATGCAATCTGAATGTGTGAATAATCGCTTTTCCCAGCGTTTTGAGGCTTATTCAGCTCAGAATGGCTTAATACTGCACTATCTGACCAGCACAAGACAAACTAAGAACTCAGCCACACGGACATGAAAGTTGTAATTTCTATTATAATAAACAAACATTATGGTTGAAACCAATAATTTCCTGTCGGGAGAGCCTTTCCCTCTTTTGTGCACTGTATGCAATCTGAATGTGTGAATAATCGCTTTTCCCAGCGTTTTGAGGCTTATTCAGCTCAGAATGGCTTAATACTGCACTATCTGACCAGCACAAGACAAACTAAGAACTCAGCCACACGGACATGAAAGTTTCCTAATTTCTATTATAATAAACAAACATTATGGTTGAAACCAATAATTTCCTGTCGGGAGAGCCTTTCCCTCTTTTGTGCACTGTATGCAATCTGAAGTGTGAATAATCGCTTTTCCCAGCGTTTTGAGGCTTATTCAGCTCAGAATGGCTTAATACTGCACTATCTGACCAGCACAAGACAAACTAAGAACTCAGCCACACGGACATGAAAGTTTCCTAATTTCTATTATAAACAAACATTATGGTTGAAACCAATAATTTCCTGTCGGGAGAGCCTTTCCCTCTTTTGTGCACTGTATGCAATCTGAATGTGTGAATAATCGCTTTTCCAGCGTTTTGAGGCTTATTCAGCTCAGAATGGCTTAATACTGCACTATCTGACCAGCACAAGACAAACTAAGAACTCAGCCACACGGACATGAAAGTTGTTTACTTTACAATATTAGTAAACAAACATTATGGTTGAAACCAATAATTTCCTGTCGGGAGAGCCTTTCCCTCTTTTGTGCACTGTATGCAATCTGAATGTGTGAATAAGCGCTTTTCCCAGCGTTTTGAGGCTTATTCAGCTCAGAATGGCTTAATACTGCACTATCTGACCAGCACAAGACAAACTAAGAACTCAGCCACACGGACATGAAAGTTTCCTAATTTCTATTATAATAAACAAACATTATGGTTGAAACCAATAATTTCCTGTCGGGAGAGCCTTTCCCTCTTTTGTGCACTGTATGCAATCTGAATGTGTGAATAATCGCTTTTCCCAGCGTTTTGAGGCTTATTCAGCTCAGAATGGCTTAATACTGCACTATCTGACCAGCACAAGACAAACTAAGAACTCAGCCACACGGACATGAAAGTTTCCTAAGGCTTATTCAGCTCAGAATGGCTTAATACTGCACTATCTGACCAGCACAAGACAAACTAAGAACTCAGCCACACGGACATGAAAGTTGTTTACTTTACAATATTAGTAAACAAGCATTATGGTTGAAACCATAATTTCCTGTCGGGAGAGCCTTTCCCTCTTTTGTGCACTGTATGCAATCTGAATGTGTGAATAACGCTTTTCCCAGCGTTTTGAGGCTTATTCAGCTCAGAATGGCTTAATACTGCACTATCTGACCAGCACAAGACAAACTAAGAACTCAGCCACACGGACATGAAAGTTTCTTTCAATATTAGTAAACAAACATTATGGTTGAAACCAATAATTTCCTGTCGGGAGAGCCTTTCCCTCTTTTGTGCACTGTATGCAATCTGAATGTGTGAATAACGCTTTTCCCAGCGTTTGAGGCTTATTCAGCTCAGAATGGCTGCACTATCTGACCAGCACAAGACAAACTAAGAACTCAGCCACACGGACATGAAAGTTGTTTACTTTACAATTTAGTAAACATTGAAACCAATAATTTCCTGTCGGAGAGCCTTTCCCTCTTTTGTGCACTGTATGCAATCTGAAGTGTGAATAATCGCTTTTCCCAGCGTTTTGAGGCTTATTCAGCTCAGAATGGCTTAATACTGCACTATCTGACCAGCACAAGACAAACTAAGAACTCAGCCACACGGACATGAAAGTTTTTACGTAAACAACATTATGGTTGAAACCATAATTTCCTGTCGGGAGAGCCTTTCCCTCTTTTGTGCACTGTATGCAATCTCAAGTGTGAATAACGCTTTTCCCAGCGTTTTGAGGCTTATTCAGCTCAGAATGGCTTAATACTGCACTATCTGACCAGCACAAGACAAACTAAGAACTCAGCCACACGGACATGAAAGTTTCCTAATTTCTATTATAATAAACAAACATTATGGTTGAAACCAATAATTTCCTGTCGGGAGAGCCTTTCCCTCTTTTGTGCACTGTATGCAATCTGAATGTGTGAATAATCGCTTTTCCCAGCGTTTTGAGGCTTATTCAGCTCAGAATGGCTTAATACTGCACTATCTGACCAGCACAAGACAAACTAAGAACTCAGCCACACGGACATGAAAGTTTTTAATTTCAATATTAATAAACAAGCATTATGGTTGAAACCATAATTTCCTGTCGGGAGAGCCTTTCCCTCTTTTGTGCACTGTATGCAATCTGAATGTGTGAATAATCGCTTTTCCCAGCGTTTTGAGGCTTATTCAGCTCAGAATGGCTTAATACTGCACTATCTGACCAGCACAAGACAAACTAAGAACTCAGCCACACGGACATGAAAGTTTCCTAATTTCTATTATAATAAACAAACATTATGGTTGAAACCAATAATTTCCTGTCGGGAGAGCCTTTCCTCTTTTGTGCACTGTATGCAATCTGAATGTGTGAATAATCGCTTTTCCCAGCGTTTTGAGGCTTATTCAGCTCAGAATGGCTTAATACTGCACTATCTGACCAGCACAAGACAAACTAAGAACTCAGCCACACGGACATGAAAGTTTCCTAATTTCTATTATAATAAACAAACATTATGGTTGAAACCAATAATTTCCTGTCGGGAGAGCCTTTCCCTCTTTTGTGCACTGTATGCAATCTGAATGTGTGAATAATCGCTTTTCCCAGCGTTTTGAGGCTTATTCAGCTCAGAATGGCTTAATACTGCACTATCTGACCAGCACAAGACAAACTAAGAACTCAGCCACACGGACATGAAAGTTTGTTTATTTACAATATTATAAACAAATTATGGTTGAAACCATAATTTCCTGTCGGGAGAGCCTTTCCTCTTTTGTGCACTGTATGCAATCTGAATGTGTGAATAATCGCTTTTCCCAGCGTTTTGAGGCTTATTCAGCTCAGAATGGCTTAATACTGCACTATCTGACCAGCACAAGACAAACTAAGAACTCAGCCACACGGACATGAAAGTTGTTTACTTTCAATATTATAAACAACATTATGGTTGAAACCATAATTTCCTGTCGGGAGAGCCTTTCCCTCTTTTGTGCACTGTATGCAATCTGAATGTGTGAATAATCGCTTTTCCCAGCGTTTTGAGGCTTATTCAGCTCAGAATGGCTTAATACTGCACTATCTGACCAGCACAAGACAAACTAAGAACTCAGCCACACGGACATGAAAGTTTTAATTTCTATTATTAATAAACAAACATTATGGTTGAAACCAATAATTTCCTGTCGGGAGAGCCTTTCCCTCTTTTGTGCACTGTATGCAATCTGAATGTGTGAATAATCGCTTTTCCCAGCGTTTTGAGGCTTATTCAGCTCAGAATGGCTTAATACTGCACTATCTGACCAGCACAAGACAAACTAAGAACTCAGCCACACGGACATGAAAGTTTTAATTTCTATATATAAACAACATTATGGTTGAAACCAATAATTTCCTGTCGGGAGAGCCTTTCCCTCTTTTGTGCACTGTATGCAATCTGAATGTGTGAATAAGCGCTTTTCCCAGCGTTTTGAGGCTTATTCAGCTCAGAATGGCTTAATACTGCACTATCTGACCAGCACAAGACAAACTAAGAACTCAGCCACACGGACATGAAAGTTTTATTTACAATATTATTAAACAAACATTATGGTTGAAACCAATAATTTCCTGTCGGGAGAGCCTTTCCCTCTTTTGTGCACTGTATGCAATCTGAATGTGTGAATAATCGCTTTTCCCAGCGTTTTGAGGCTTATTCAGCTCAGAATGGCTTAATACTGCACTATCTGACCAGCACAAGACAAACTAAGAACTCAGCCACACGGACATGAAAGTTTCCTAATTTCTATTATAATAAACAAACATTATGGTTGAAACCAATAATTTCCTGTCGGGAGAGCCTTTCCCTCTTTTGTGCACTGTATGCAATCTGAATGTGTGAATAAGCGCTTTTCCCAGCGTTTTGAGGCTTATTCAGCTCAGAATGGCTTAATACTGCACTATCTGACCAGCACAAGACAAACTAAGAACTCAGCCACACGGACATGAAAGTTTCCTAATTTTCTATTATAATAAACAAACATTATGGTTGAAACCATAATTTCCTGTCGGGAGAGCCTTTCCCTCTTTTGTGCACTGTATGCAATCTGAATGTGTGAATAATCGCTTTTCCCAGCGTTTTGAGGCTTATTCAGCTCAGAATGGCTTAATACTGCACTATCTGACCAGCACAAGACAAACTAAGAACTCAGCCACACGGACATGAAAGTTTTTAATTTCAATATTATAAACAAACATTATGGTTGAAACCAATAATTTCCTGTCGGGAGAGCCTTTCCCTCTTTTGTGCACTGTATGCAATCTGAATGTGTGAATAATCGCTTTTCCCAGCGTTTTGAGGCTTATTCAGCTCAGAATGGCTTAATACTGCACTATCTGACCAGCACAAGACAAACTAAGAACTCAGCCACACGGACATGAAAGTTTCCTAATTTCTATTATAATAAACAAACATTATGGTTGAAACCAATAATTTCCTGTCGGAGAGCCTTTCCCTCTTTTGTGCACTGTATGCAATCTGAATGTGTGAAGCGCTTTTCCCAGCGTTTTGAGGCTTATTCAGCTCAGAATGGCTTAATACTGCACTATCTGACCAGCACAAGACAAACTAAGAACTTTGAGGCTTATTCAGCTCAGAATGGCTTAATACTGCACTATCTGACCAGCACAAGACAAACTAAGAACTCAGCCACACGGACATGAAAGTTTCCTAATTTCTATTATAATAAACAAACATTATGGTTGAAACCAATAATTTCCTGTCGGGAGAGCCTTTCCCTCTTTTGTGCACTGTATGCAATCTGAATGTGTGAATAATCGCTTTTCCCAGCGTTTTGAGGCTTATTCAGCTCAGAATGGCTTAATACTGCACTATCTGACCAGCACAAGACAAACTAAGAACTCAGCCACACGGACATGAAAGTTGTTTACTTACAATATTAGTAAACAAGCATTATGGTTGAAACCATAATTTCCTGTCGGGAGAGCCTTTCCCTCTTTTGTGCACTGTATGCAATCTGAATGTGTGAATAATCGCTTTTCCCAGCGTTTTGAGGCTTATTCAGCTCAGAATGGCTTAATACTGCACTATCTGACCAGCACAAGACAAACTAAGAACTCAGCCACACGGACATGAAAGTTTCCTAATTTCTATTAAAAACAAACATTATGGTTGAAACCAATAATTTCCTGTCGGGAGAGCCTTTCCCTCTTTTGTGCACTGTATGCAATCTGAATGTGTGAATAATCGCTTTTCCCAGCGTTTTGAGGCTTATTCAGCTCAGAATGGCTTAATACTGCACTATCTGACCAGCACAAGACAAACTAAGAACTCAGCCACACGGACATGAAAGTTTCCTAATTTCTATTATAATAAACAAACATTATGGTTGAAACCAATAATTTCCTGTCGGGAGAGCCTTTCCCTCTTTTGTGCACTGTATGCAATCTGAATGTGTGAATAATCGCTTTTCCCAGCGTTTTGAGGCTTATTCAGCTCAGAATGGCTTAATACTGCACTATCTGACCAGCACAAGACAAACTAAGAACTCAGCCACACGGACATGAAAGTTTTTACTTTACATATTAGTAAACAAACATTATGGTTGAAACCAATAATTTCCTGTCGGGAGAGCCTTTCCCTCTTTTGTGCACTGTATGCAATCTGAATGTGTGAATAATCGCTTTTCCCAGCGTTTTGAGGCTTATTCAGCTCAGAATGGCTTAATACTGCACTATCTGACCAGCACAAGACAAACTAAGAACTCAGCCACACGGACATGAAAGTTGTTTACTTTACAATATTAGTAAACAAGCATTATGGTTGAAACCATAATTTCCTGTCGGGAGAGCCTTTCCCTCTTTGTGCACTGTATGCAATCTGAATGTGAATAATCGCTTTTCCCAGCGTTTTGAGGCTTATTCAGCTCAGAATGGCTTAATACTGCACTATCTGACCAGCACAAGACAAACTAAGAACTCAGCCACACGGACATGAAAGTTTCCTAATTTCTATTATAATAAACAAACATTATGGTTGAAACCAATAATTTCCTGTCGGGAGAGCCTTTCCCTCTTTTGTGCACTGTATGCAATCTGAATGTGTGAATAATCGCTTTTCCCAGCGTTTTGAGGCTTATTCAGCTCAGAATGGCTTAATACTGCACTATCTGACCAGCACAAGACAAACTAAGAACTCAGCCACACGGACATGAAAGTTTCCTAATTTTATTATAATAAACAACATTATGGTTGAAACCAATAATTTCCTGTCGGGAGAGCCTTTCCCTCTTTTGTGCACTGTATGCAATCTGAATGTGTGAATAATCGCTTTTCCCAGCGTTTTGAGGCTTATTCAGCTCAGAATGGCTTAATACTGCACTATCTGACCAGCACAAGACAAACTAAGAACTCAGCCACACGGACATGAAAGTTGTTTACTTTACAATATTAGTAAACAACATTATGGTTGAAACCAATAATTTCCTGTCGGAGAGCCTTTCCCTCTTTTGTGCACTGTATGCAATCTGAATGTGTGAATAAGCGCTTTTCCCAGCGTTTTGAGGCTTATTCAGCTCAGAATGGCTTAATACTGCACTATCTGACCAGCACAAGACAAACTAAGAACTCAGCCACACGGACATGAAAGTTTCCTAATTTCTATTTATAATAAACAAACATTATGGTTGAAACCAATAATTTCCTGTCGGGAGAGCCTTTCCTCTTTTGTGCACTGTATGCAATCTGAATGTGTGAATAATCGCTTTTCCCAGCGTTTTGAGGCTTATTCAGCTCAGAATGGCTTAATACTGCACTATCTGACCAGCACAAGACAAACTAAGAACTCAGCCACACGGACATGAAAGTTTTTAATTTCTATTATAATAAACAACATTATGGTTGAAACCAATAATTTCCTGTCGGGAGAGCCTTTCCCTCTTTTGTGCACTGTATGCAATCTGAATGTGTGAATAATCGCTTTTCCCAGCGTTTTGGCTTATTCAGCTCAGAATGGCTTAATACTGCACTATCTGACCAGCACAAGACAAACTAAGAACTCAGCCACACGGACATGAAAGTTGTTTACTTTACAATATTAGTAAACAAGCATTATGGTTGAAACCAATAATTTCCTGTCGGGAGAGCCTTTCCCTCTTTGTGCACTGTATGCAATCTGAATGTGTGAATAATCGCTTTTCCCAGCGTTTTGAGGCTTATTCAGCTCAGAATGGCTTAATACTGCACTATCTGACCAGGCACAAGACAAAACTAAGAACTCAGCCACACGGACATGAAAGTTTTACTTTACAATTATTAGTAAACAACATTATGGTTGAAACCATAATTTCCTGTCGGGAGAGCCTTTCCCTCTTTTGTGGCACTGTATGCCAATCTGAATGTGTGAATAATCGCTTTTCCCAGCGTTTTGAGGCTTATTCAGCTCAGAATGGCTTAATACTGCACTATCTGACCAGCACAAGACAAACTAAGAACTCAGCCACACGGACATGAAAGTTGTTTACTTTACAATATTAGTAACAAGCATTATGGTTGAAAACCATAATTTCCTGTCGGGAGAGCCTTTCCCTCTTTTGTGCACTGTATGCAATCTGAATGTGTGAATAATCGCTTTTCCCAGCGTTTTGATGCTTATTCAGCTCAGAAATGGCTTAATACTGCACTATCTGACCAGGCACAAGACAAACTAAGAACTCAGCCACACGGACATGAAAGTTGTTTACTTTACATATTATAATAAACAAGCATTATGGTTGAAACCATAATTTCCTGTCGGGAGAGCCTTTCCCTCTTTTGTGCACTGTATGCAATCTGAATGTGTGAATAATCGGCTTTCCCAGCGTTTTGAGGCTTATTCAGCTCAGAAATGGCTTAATACTGCACTATCTGACCAGCACAAGACAAACTAAGAACTCAGCCACACGGACATGAAAGTTTCTAATTTACTAATATAGTAAACAAAGCATTATGGTTGAAACCAATATATTCCTGTCGGGAGAGCCTTTCCCTCTTTTGTGCACTGTATGCAATCTGAATGTGTGAATAATCGCTTTTCCCAGCGTTTGAGGCTTATTCAGCTCAGAATGGCTAATACTGCACTATCTGACCAGCACAAGACAAACTAAGAACTCAGCCACACGGACATGAAAGTTGTTTACTTTACAATATTAGTAAACAAGCATTATGGTTGAAACCATAATTTCCTGTCGGGAGAGCCTTTCCCTCTTTTGTGCACTGTATGCAATCTGAATGTGAATAAGCGCTTTTCCCAGCGTTTTGAGGCTTATTCAGCTCAGAATGGCTTAATACTGCACTATCTGACCAGCACAAGACAAACTAAGAACTCAGCACACGGACATGAAAGTTTCCTAATTTCTATTATAATAAACAAACATTATGGTTGAAACCAATAATTTCCTGTCGGGAGAGCCTTTCCCTCTTTTGTGCACTGTATGCAATCTGAATGTGTGAATAATCGCTTTTCCCAGCGTTTTGAGGCTTATTCAGCTCAGAATGGCTTAATACTGCACTATCTGACCAGCACAAGACAAACTAAGAACTCAGCCACACGGACATGAAAGTTTCCTAATTTCTATTATAATAAACAACATTATGGTTGAAACCAATAATTTCCTGTCGGAGAGCCTTTCCCTCTTTTGTGCACTGTATGCAATCTAGTGTGAATAAGCTTTCCCAGCGTTTGAGGCTTATTCAGCTCAGAATGGCTTAATACTGCACTATCTGACCAGCACAAGACAAACTAAGAACTCAGCCACACGGACATGAAAGTTGTTTATTTACAATATTAGTAAAACAAGCATTATGGTTGAAACCATAATTTCCTGTCGGGAGAGCCTTTCCCTCTTTTGTGCACTGTATGCAATCTTGTGAATCGCTTTTCCCAGCGTTTTGAGGCTTATTCAGCTCAGAATGGCTTAATACTGCACTATCTGACCAGCACAAGACAAACTAAGAACTCAGCCACACGGACATGAAAGTTCCTAATTTCTATTTAATAAACAAACATTATGGTTGAAACCAATAATTTCCTGTCGGGAGAGCCTTTCCCTCTTTTGTGCACTGTATGCAATCTGAATGTGTGAATAATCGCTTTTCCCAGCGTTTTGAGGCTTATTCAGCTCAGAATGGCTTAATACTGCACTATCTGACCAGCACAAGACAAACTAAGAACTCAGCCACACGGACATGAAAGTTTTTATTTCTATATAATAAACAACATTATGGTTGAAACCAATAATTTCCTGTCGGGAGAGCCTTTCCCTCTTTTGTGCACTGTATGCAATCTGAATGTGTGAATAATCGCTTTTCCCAGCGTTTTGAGGCTTATTCAGCTCAGAATGGCTTAATACTGCACTATCTGACCAGCACAAGACAAACTAAGAACTCAGCCACACGGACATGAAAGTTGTTTACTTTACAATATAGTAAACAAGCATTATGGTTGAAACCATAATTTCCTGTCGGGAGAGCCTTTCCCTCTTTTGTGCACTGTATGCAATCTGAAGTGTGAATAATCGCTTTTCCCAGCGTTTTGAGGCTTATTCAGCTCAGAATGGCTTAATACTGCACTATCTGACCAGCACAAGACAAACTAAGAACTCAGCCACACGGACATGAAAGTTTTCCTAATTTCTATTATAATAAACAAACATTATGGTTGAAACCAATAATTTCCTGTCGGGAGAGCCTTTCCCTCTTTTGTGCACTGTATGCAATCTGAATGTGTGAATAATCGCTTTTCCCAGCGTTTTGAGGCTTATTCAGCTCAGAATGGCTTAATACTGCACTATCTGACCAGCACAAGACAAACTAAGAACTCAGCCACACGGACATGAAAGTTGTTTACTTTACAATATTAGTAAACAAGCATTATGGTTGAAACCATAATTTCCTGTCGGAGAGCCTTTCCCTCTTTTGTGCACTGTATGCAATCTGAATGTGTGAATAATCGCTTTTCCCAGCGTTTTGAGGCTTATTCAGCTCAGAATGGCTTAATACTGCACTATCTGACCAGCACAAGACAAACTAAGAACTCAGCCACACGGACATGAAAGTTTCTAATTTCTATTATAATAAACAAACATTATGGTTGAAACCAATAATTTCCTGTCGGGAGAGCCTTTCCCTCTTTTGTGCACTGTATGCAATCTGAATGTGTGAATAATCGCTTTTCCCAGCGTTTTGAGGCTTATTCAGCTCAGAATGGCTTAATACTGCACTATCTGACCAGCACAAGACAAACTAAGAACTCAGCCACACGGACATGAAAGTTTCCTAATTTCTATTATAATAAACAAACATTATGGTTGAAACCAATAATTTCCTGTCGGGAGAGCCTTTCCCTCTTTTGTGCACTGTATGCAATCTGTGTGAATAATCGCTTTTCCCAGCGTTTTGAGGCTTATTCAGCTCAGAATGGCTTAATACTGCACTATCTGACCAGCACAAGACAAACTAAGAACTCAGCCACACGGACATGAAAGTTGTTTACTTTACAATATTAGTAAACAAGCATTATGGTTGAAACCATAATTTCCTGTCGGGAGAGCCTTTCCCTCTTTTGTGCACTGTATGCAATCTGAATGTGTGAATAATCGCTTTTCCCAGCGTTTTGAGGCTTATTCAGCTCAGAATGGCTTAATACTGCACTATCTGACCAGCAAGACAAACTAAGAACTCAGCCACACGGACATGAAAGTTTCCTAATTTCTATTATAATAAACAAACATTATGGTTGAAACCAATAATTTCCTGTCGGGAGAGCCTTTCCCTCTTTTGTGCACTGTATGCAATCTGAATGTGTGAATAATCGCTTTTCCCAGCGTTTTGAGGCTTATTCAGCTCAGAATGGCTTAATACTGCACTATCTGACCAGCACAAGACAAACTAAGAACTCAGCCACACGGACATGAAAGTTTTTACTTTACAATATTAGTAAACAAGCATTATGGTTGAAACCAATAATTTCCTGTCGGAGAGCCTTTCCCTCTTTTGTGCACTGTATGCAATCTGAATGTGTGAATAATCGCTTTTCCAGTTTTGAGGCTTATTCAGCTCAGAATGGCTTAATACTGCACTATCTGACCAGCACAAGACAAACTAAGAACTCAGCCACACGGACATGAAAGTTTCCTAATTTCTATTATAATAAACAAACATTATGGTTGAAACCAATAATTTCCTGTCGGGAGAGCCTTTCCTCTTTTGTGCACTGTATGCAATCTGAATGTGTGAATAATCGCTTTTCCCAGCTTTGAGGCTTATTCAGCTCAGAATGGCTTAATACTGCACTATCTGACCAGGACAAGACAAACTAAGAACTCAGCCACACGGACATGAAAGTTGTTTACTTTACAATATTAGTAAACAAGCATTATGGTTGAAACCATAATTTCCTGTCGGGAGAGCCTTTCCCTCTTTTGTGCACTGTATGCAATCTGAATGTGTGAATAATCGCTTTTCCCAGCGTTTTGAGGCTTATTCAGCTCAGAATGGCTTAATACTGCACTATCTGACCAGCACAAGACAAACTAAGAACTCAGCCACACGGACATGAAAGTTCCTAATTTCTATTATAATAAACAAACATTATGGTTGAAACCATAATTTCCTGTCGGGAGAGCCTTTCCTCTTTTGTGCACTGTATGCAATCTGAATGTGTGAATAATCGCCTTTTCCCAGCGTTTTGAGGCTTATTCAGCTCAGAATGGCTTAATACTGCACTATCTGACCAGCACAAGACAAACTAAGAACTCAGGCACACGGACATGAAAGTTTCTAATTTCTATTATAATAAACAAACATTATGGTTGAAACCAATAATTTCCTGTCGGGAGAGCCTTTCCCTCTTTTGTGCACTGTATGCAATCTGAATGTGTGAATAATCGCTTTTCCCAGCGTTTTGAGGCTTATTCAGCTCAGAATGGCTTAATACTGCACTATCTGACCAGGACAAGACAAACTAAGAACTCAGCCACACGGACATGAAAGTTGTTTACTTTACAATATTAGTAAACAAGCATTATGGTTGAAACCATAATTTCCTGTCGGAGAGCCTTTTCCCTCTTTTGTGCACTGTATGCAATCTGAATGTGTGAATAATCGCTTTTCCCAGCGTTTTGAGGCTTATTCAGCTCAGAATGGCTTAATACTGCACTATCTGACCAGGACAAGACAACTAAGAACTCAGCCACACGGACATGAAAGTTGTTTACTTTACAATATTAGTAAACAAGCATTATGGTTGAAACCATAATTTCCTGTCGGGAGAGCCTTTCCCTCTTTTGTGCACTGTATGCAATCTGAATGTGTGAATAATCGCTTTTCCCAGCGTTTTGAGGCTTATTCAGCTCAGAATGGCTTAATACTGCACTATCTGACCAGCACAAGACAAACTAAGAACTCAGCCACACGGACATGAAAGTTCCTAATTTCTATTATAATAAACAAACATTATGGTTGAAACCAATAATTTCCTGTCGGGAGAGCCTTTCCCTCTTTTGTGCACTGTATGCAATCTGAATGTGTGAATAAGCGGTTTTCCAGCGTTTTGAGGCTTATTCAGCTCAGAATGGCTTAATACTGCACTATCTGACCAGCACAAGACAAACTAAGAACTCAGCCACACGGACATGAAAGTTGTTAATTTACAATATTTATAAACAAGCATTATGGTTGAAACCATAATTTCCTCGGAGAGCCTTTCCCTCTTTTGTGCACTGTATGCAATCTGTGTGAATAAACGCTTTTCCCAGCGTTTTGAGGCTTATTCAGCTCAGAATGGCTTAATACTGCACTATCTGACCAGCACAAGACAAACTAAGAACTCAGCCACACGGACATGAAAGTTTCCTATTTCTATTATAATAACAAAACATTATGGTTGAAACCAATAATTTCCTGTCGGGAGAGCCTTTCCCTCTTTTGTGCACTGTATGCAATCTGAATGTGTGAATAATCGCTTTTCCCAGCGTTTTGAGGCTTATTCAGCTCAGAATGGCTTAATACTGCACTATCTGACCAGCACAAGACAAACTAAGAACTCAGCCACACGGACATGAAAGTTTTACTTTACAATATTATAAACAAGCATTATGGTTGAAACCATAATTTCCTGTCGGAGAGCCTTTCCCTCTTTTGTGCACTGTATGCAATCTGAATGTGTGAATAATCGCTTTTCCAGCGTTTTGAGGCTTATTCAGCTCAGAATGGCTTAATACTGCACTATCTGACCAGCACAAGACAAACTAAGAACTCAGCCACACGGACATGAAAGTTTCCTAATTTCTATTATAATAAACAAACATTATGGTTGAAACCAATAATTTCCTGTCGGGAGAGCCTTTCCCTCTTTTGTGCACTGTATGCAATCTGAATGTGTGAATAATCGCTTTTCCCAGCGTTTTTGAGGCTTATTCAGCTCAGAATGGCTTAATACTGCACTATCTGACCAGGACAAGACAAACTAAGAACTCAGCCACACGGACATGAAAGTTCCTAATTTCTATTATAATAAACAAGCATTATGGTTGAAACCAATAATTTCCTGTCGGGAGAGCCTTTCCCTCTTTTGTGCACTGTATGCAATCTTGTGAATAAGCGCTTTTCCCAGCGTTTGAGGCTTATTCAGCTCAGAATGGCTTAATACTGCACTATCTGACCAGCACAAGACAAACTAAGAACTCAGCCACACGGACATGAAAGTTTCCTAATTTCTATTATAATAAACAAACATTATGGTTGAAACCAATAATTTCCTGTCGGGAGAGCCTTTCCCTCTTTTGTGCACTGTATGCAATCTGAATGTGTGAATAATCGCTTTTCCCAGCGTTTTGAGGCTTATTCAGCTCAGAATGGCTTAATACTGCACTATCTGACCAGACAAGACAAACTAAGAACTCAGCCACACGGACATGAAAGTTGTTTACTTTACAATATTAGTAAACAACATTATGGTTGAAACCAATAATTTCCTGTCGGGAGAGCCTTTCCCTCTTTTGTGCACTGTATGCAATCTGAATGTGTGAATAATCGCTTTTCCAGCGTTTTGAGGCTTATTCAGCTCAGAATGGCTTAATACTGCACTATCTGACCAGCACAAGACAAACTAAGAACTCAGCCACACGGACATGAAAGTTGTTTACTTTACAATATTAGTAAACAAGCATTATGGTTGAAACCATAATTTCCTGTCGGGAGAGCCTTTCCCTCTTTTGTGCACTGTATGCAATCTTGTGAATAAGCGCTTTTCCAGCGTTTGAGGCTTATTCAGCTCAGAATGGCTTAATACTGCACTATCTGACCAGCACAAGACAAACTAAGAACTCAGCCACACGGACATGAAAGTTTTTTCTATTATAATAAACAGCATTATGGTTGAAACCATAATTTCCTGTCGGGAGAGCCTTTCCCTCTTTTGTGCACTGTATGCAATCTGAATGTGTGAATAATCGCTTTTCCCAGCGTTTTGAGGCTTATTCAGCTCAGAATGGCTTAATACTGCACTATCTGACCAGCACAAGACAAACTAAGAACTCAGCCACACGGACATGAAAGTTTCCTAATTTCTATTATAATAAACAAACATTATGGTTGAAACCAATAATTTCCTGTCGGGAGAGCCTTTCCCTCTTTTGTGCACTGTATGCAATCTCAAGTGTGAATAAGCGCTTTTCCCAGCTTTTGAGGCTTATTCAGCTCAGAATGGCTTAATACTGCACTATCTGACCAGCACAAGACAAACTAAGAACTCAGCCACACGGACATGAAAGTTGTTTACTTTACAATATTAGTAAACAAGCATTATGGTTGAAACCATAATTTCCTGTCGGGAGAGCCTTTCCCTCTTTTGTGCACTGTATGCAATCTAGTGTGAATAATCGCTTTTCCCAGCGTTTTGAGGCTTATTCAGCTCAGAATGGCTTAATACTGCACTATCTGACCAGCACAAGACAAACTAAGAACTCAGCCACACGGACATGAAAGTTTCCTAATTTCTATTTATATAAACAAACATTATGGTTGAAACCAATAATTTCCTGTCGGAGAGCCTTTCCCTTTTGTGCACTGTATGCAATCTGAATGTGTGAATAATCGCTTTTCCCAGCGTTTTGAGGCTTATTCAGCTCAGAATGGCTTAATACTGCACTATCTGACCAGACAAGACAAACTAAGAACTCAGCCACACGGACATGAAAGTTGTTTACTTTCAATATTATAAACAAGCATTATGGTTGAAACCATAATTTCCTGTCGGAGAGCCTTTCCCTCTTTTGTGCACTGTATGCAATCTGAATGTGTGAATAAGCGCTTTTCCCAGCGTTTTGAGGCTTATTCAGCTCAGAATGGCTTAATACTGCACTATCTGACCAGACAAGACAAACTAAGAACTCAGCCACACGGACATGAAAGTTGTTTACTTTACAATATTAGTAAACAAGCATTATGGTTGAAACCATAATTTCCTGTCGGAGAGCCTTTCCCTCTTTTGTGCACTGTATGCAATCTGAATGTGTGAATAAATCGCTTTTCCAGCGTTTTGAGGCTTATTCAGCTCAGAATGGCTTAATACTGCACTATCTGACCAGCACAAGACAAACTAAGAACTCAGCCACACGGACATGAAAGTTTCCTAATTTCTATTATAATAAACAAACATTATGGTTGAAACCAATAATTTCTGTCGGGAGAGCCTTTCCCTCTTTTGTGCACTGTATGCAATCTGAATGTGTGAATAATCGCTTTCCCAGCGTTTTGAGGCTTATTCAGCTCAGAATGGCTTAATACTGCACTATCTGACCAGGACAAGACAAACTAAGAACTCAGCCACACGGACATGAAAGTTGTTTACTTTACAATATTAGTAAACAACATTATGGTTGAAACCATAATTTCCTGTCGGAGAGCCTTTCCCTCTTTTGTGCACTGTATGCGAATGGCTTAATACTGCACTATCTGACCAGGACAAGACAAACTAAGAACTCAGCCACACGGACATGAAAGTTGTTTACTTTACAATATTAGTAAACAAGCATTATGGTTGAAACCATAATTTCCTGTCGGAGAGCCTTTCCCTCTTTTGTGCACTGTATGCAATATGAATGTGTGAATAAGCGCTTTTCCAGCGTTTTGAGGCTTATTCAGCTCAGAATGGCTTAATACTGCACTATCTGACCAGCACAAGACAAACTAAGAACTCAGCCACACGGACATGAAAGTTTCCTAATTTCTATTATAATAAACAAACATTATGGTTGAAACCAATAATTTCCTGTCGGGAGAGCCTTTCCCTCTTTTGTGCACTGTATGCAATCTGAATGTGTGAATAATCGCTTTTCCAGCGTTTTGAGGCTTATTCAGCTCAGAATGGCTTAATACTGCACTATCTGACCAGGACAAGACAAACTAAGAACTCAGCCACACGGACATGAAAGTTGTTTACTTTACAATATTAGTAAACAAGCATTATGGTTGAAACCATAATTTCCTGTCGGAGAGCCTTTCCCTCTTTTGTGCACTGTATGCATATAGAATGGCTTAATACTGCACTATCTGACCAGGACAAGACAAACTAAGAACTCAGCCACACGACATGAAAGTTGTTTACTTTACAATATTAGTAAACAAGCATTATGGTTGAAACCATAATTTCCTGTCGGAGAGCCTTTCCCTCTTTTGTGCACTGTATGCAATCTGAATGTGTGAATAATCGCTTTTCCCAGCGTTTTGAGGCTTATTCAGCTCAGAATGGCTTAATACTGCACTATCTGACCAGCACAAGACAAACTAAGAACTCAGCCACACGGACATGAAAGTTGTTTACTTTACAATATTAGTAACAAGTATGGTATATTAGATGGTGATGTTGACGTGAAGATGATGAAGAGAAGATCTCGCTGACACTGACTTACTTGTATATAGAAGTTTATTACAAAGTAGTTCAGCATCGGACAAGCACTGCAGTAGCCTGTGAGAGGATCCGAGCCAATATGGATCTCTCTCTAACAGCTCTAAACACCAGTATATATACATTGGTTGTTTACATGGTTCATAGGAAACATCTGGACCTTATTCAATGCCTTCACTGTCAAGAGGAAGAAGATGGGTGAGAGAAAACCCTCACCTTTAA